>NW_005200049.1:89962-91357 GCF_000372725.1 Emiliania huxleyi CCMP1516 | reverse complement strand
CTCACGCCCATGGTCTCACAGTGTGCCGGCAGTCGCCGAGCAGTGTCGCTCACACAAGCCGCAGCACAAGTGACTGAGGGCCAGTGAGGGCGAGCCCATCGCTGTCACAGCTGCGGCAGCCGCACAGTAGGCTGTGTCAACTGTGCAGAGTGTGTGAACAGCAGAGGAGCTGCTCTCCAAGCTTCAGGCGCAAAGAGCTGCATGCCAACGAAAGCG
This sequence comes from Emiliania huxleyi CCMP1516, assembly GCF_000372725.1. Lineage (NCBI taxonomy): Eukaryota > Haptophyta > Isochrysidales > Noelaerhabdaceae > Emiliania > Emiliania huxleyi. Next base: position 91,141 of record NW_005200049.1, on the reverse strand, counting down.
CTGTCGAGGTTCGCCGAGCGCGGCGCAGGTTGGAGGACACCGTCACCGACGAGCGCGTTGGACTTTTCACTCCGGACAAAGACGGCGACACGCACACGAGCTGCGGCCGTGTCGCCGTCATAGCGGCGAGGCGCGGAACCGTCTGTGGCGAAGTGGGTCGCGTCCTCCGATTTCCTCAACTCACGGTCCGCTCCCTCTAAGGTAAGGTAAACTTCTCCACACACACGAGGTGGTGGGGCAAGGGGGGGCAACCCTCGCGTCTCCACGTCTAACGACAGGAGCCCCACGGCCCATTCAAAGTGCAAGGCCCGGTGCGCGTGGGTGAGCGGTGTGTGTGTGTGTGTGTGTGTGTGTGTGTGTGTGTGTGTGTGTGTGTGTGTGTGTGTGTGTGTGTGTGTGTGTGTGTGTGTGTGTGTGTGTGTGTGTCACGTCACTGCATCCTCTGCTGGTTCCTCCCGTCGCCTCTTCTTTGTTCGAATGTTTTTCAATCCATCCTTCACGAAGCCCTCCCATGTAGCTAGCGTTCTTTGCGAATGTCTCGAGATGGCCAGCAGGCGCTGTCTGTTCGCGGCCTGTGCGGGCCGCTCGTCCTCCTCGCCCTTCTTTCGTCCTCCCGTCCCTCCCCTCCACCATGGCCTCCTCGGCACTTCTTTCTCCATCCGCCTTGCCCTGCCTTTTCGTATTGTGCCGTTCGCCCTCCATTCGGTGACCTCCATGGCTGTCCGGCTCCTTTTGGGTGGCGCTCTCGATACCGTTGCGTCAACCTCGACGTCGCTGTCGCCCTCCCCGTCCCCGCCGTCGCCCGTGCCTCGGTTCGCGTCATTGGTAGCGTTTCCGTTGCCTCCTCGTGCTCCGCCGTCGCGGCGCGGAAGACCGACGGGTGCGGGGGGAGCTTCGTCGACGGGTGCGGGGGGGTAGCGTCCCGCGGGGGGAGCTTCGTCGACGGGTGCGGGATCGCGGCGCAGTCAGTGCCGTGGCGATGCCTCCGGCTGTTTGCGGCGGGCGGCTTTGCTGCTCGCGGCGATGGCGAAAAACTCGTCTCGCTGCACAGTCTCCTTGAGCCGTAGATACATACACACTCGCACAACATGCCGGCTAAACGGCAAAGCCGTATATAGAGTATAGTAGGTTTCTCGGTTCTCGCCTCAACACAAGTCGCGACCGGACACCCTGTGCCCA
>NW_005200049.1:88886-89862 GCF_000372725.1 Emiliania huxleyi CCMP1516 | reverse complement strand
GACCCCCCAAGGCCGACGGGAACGGAAATACCCCCGGAAACCGACCCGGGATACTGCCCATGGGGGGGGGGCCGCCTCCTTGTGGACGGTGCGGCCGTCGGGCAGGAGCTCGAAGAGGCGGCTCGGAGGCAGCGGGCCCGCGGCAGGGGGAGCGAGGAGAGCGGCGCGGGGAGCGAAGAGCGGGGCGACGAAGGGGGCGGCACAAGGGGCGGCCGCGGCGGAGGCGGAGCTGTCGCTCGAGCGCGCGGTGCGGTGCGGTGCGTCCGCCACGTCTGCTGCGCCCTTCTTCCGCGCGCGCTTGGCCGGCCGCTGAAGCACCTCGTGCGGCCTCGCGTGCAGCTGTGAACAGGTTGCCTCCACCCCTGCCTCCTCTGCCTGTCCGACCCTCCGCGCATACGCCACCGCCGCCTCCACTGCCGTGTCGAAGCGGCCGATGGCGATCTGCCGTCCCGAGCCGCCTAGGCAGATCCGCGCTTCGAAGCGGCCAGAGGACTCCCGCACATTCTTGTAGCCGGTGGCGGCGTTGCTTGACAGATGCAGACGCAAGCCCTCCGCCTCCTCCGCCACCGGCACTGGTGCCTCCTCGCCCTCGCCCTCTTCTTCGCCGTCCTCGCCGTCCTCGCCCTCCTCACTCACCTCCGCCACGACCTGCTGGAGCATCTAGTCGGTGGAGGACGCGGTGGACTCAATCGGCGCCCTCGCCGAGGCGCGCATGCAGCTGGCCGGGCGAGCGAGATTCGCCGAGATTCGCCGAGATTCGCCGAGATTCGCCGAGATTCGCCGAGATTCGCCGAGATTGCGCCTGGCCGGCGAGCAGCTTCTCGACTTGCCAGAGCTGCGACTCGTCTCCTGAGGAGAGGGCAGGAGGGGGCCCGTGCGGTGTGTGGAGACAGAGGCGCGTACCTGTGGGAGCAGGCGCACATCGCTTCCAGAGGGGGGGGGGGGGGGGCCTTCTACTCACACCACATGCTAGGGA
>NW_005200049.1:82894-86731 GCF_000372725.1 Emiliania huxleyi CCMP1516 | reverse complement strand
GGCGGGGAGGGGCAAGGGTGCGAATGCGCTCCTCGCTAGTCCGCCTCGCCGCCTAGGGAGCGCGCCTTGGGGTCGAGGAGGCGGCACGCGTACGTGTCGCGAGAGAAGCAGGGATCGTCACCGCCGCCGCCACCAGGTGTCGGAGTCGGCGTAGGCGTAGGCGTAGGCGTCGGGGCGTAGCCGCACATCGACGTATCTTCACCCTTGTCCCAGATCGCCAGATCTTTGAGCGCCGCTTGGCTTTGGGTGACGCAGGTGTCCACATCCGCGAGGGAAACGCAGCAGCAGTTGCACATTTCTTCCGGGCACTGTGCATATTTGGTGGCGTTGGCGTAATTATCAAACATGCGCAGGTACTTCTCCCCCGAGAGGTCGAGGGCAAGGCAGGCGTCTGCCGTTTCCTCGCTGGCCTCCGTCGGCGCACACTCAGAGACCTCGATGTGCTTGTAAACGTACTCGGCGTCCGAAATCTTCTTCTCGACCAATGCTGCTTCCAGCCGAGCTTTGATATCGGTTCCGTTTGGGTATGACGAAAAATTCGTCGTCGCTAGAGTATCCTCATCCTTAGCCCTAGATTCCGCAAACGTCGCCATGCTCCCGATGAGGAGCTTCTAGTCAAGTTTGGCGCTGGCCAGGTCCAGCAAGCAAAGCTTGTACTTCAGCTTGGTCCAGCCCTCGGGCTTCTCGGCCTCGACGGCGGCATAGAAGGCGAGCAAAAGCAGTGCGGTGCCCGGTGCCGAGCGCAGGCAGTGCCCACACACAGGTCGGACCTTTGACGGCATTGTTCGATGAAAAAAAAGTCGTTGAGCCGGACAGGTGACTTTGCGCGGAGCCTCGCTAGATAAAAAGAAATCAGTGACGGCGGCTGCACAAAAAAGCACAAAGATGAAAGCACCTGAACGGTCGAGACGAGGCCGCCGGCGCGCTCTCTCGCGTCCTCGGCGCTCGGACTGGAGCCGGGCGGCGATTGGCGAGCAAGCGAGAGCGGGTCGCTCTCTTGCCAGAAGAGAGGGAGGGCGGTTGCGCGGGACAAGGGTGGGGAATGGGCAGCAGCGGACGCGTCTCGCGGCTTCCTCGATGGCAGCGGCTGTACCTGCGAGCGGGAGTAGGCAAGCGGTGCGAGGCCGAGGGGGGTTACAGCCGCTCGCGCCGCGAGAGAGGGCGCATCGCGTGGTGGGGGTGGTGAGGTGAGGCGGCGGGTTCCGTGAGCAATACTTAGGCGTCGTGGGGGTCTAGGCGTGCTGCTCGCGGCGGCATAGTCGGGCGCAATGCGGCGCGGCAAGCGCGAGCGGACGAGGAAAGTGCATGGTATGCCTCGTGTGGATGTCAGGCAAAGCGGGGCGGCGAGAAGTGCGCGGCGCTGAACAACGCCGCACCGCTCGCGCCCGGTGGCCCTGCCACTGCCAATGCGGCGGTGGCGTGGAGGGCCCTGCCGCGTGCCCGTGCGTCGTGTGCGCTCGCGGGTAGACGCTTCCTCAAGTGACGACCCCTCCTCTCTCGCCTCAGGCGAGCCGCGGATGCCAAATGTGTGGCTGGGCTGCTACGTGCTGCGGGGAAGCCGCGGCGCCAGGCGCCTCCTTGACGCCTTTGCCAACTCGGGGTGCACCCGCCGCCACCCTTCCGTCGAGCGGAGGTCGGGAGCGGTCTGATCACCGCCAAATTTGTGGATAGGTACACGGGCGCCGAGCATGTTGACTGGCAACTGAGTCGGCTCGCCCACCGAGGGGCGGTGAAGATGCTCGTGGTCAGCGAGACGAACCCTCGTCAGTGTCAAGCGCTGCCACGCAGACGCGCGGCAGAAGCTGGACGCGAGCGGGGACCGGGCGAACACGTGACGGCGTATTAAAGTATGAAACTGACTCAAAGCTAGTCAAACTCTCTGAAACTACAGCTCCTTTCCCCATCTCTCCTCTAGACTCACCTACACTTTACTGAGAGAGTCAACACATAGTGTGAGAGACTTCTGAGCATGCTTTTCAGTGTCTGTGAGCGTTTCATGTGGAGCGTTTACTGCTGTCAGCGCCACAACCACTCTGGTGGCGCCGGCGGCGAAGGTGGCGGATGGCAGGAGCGGAGGAGACCAAGACAAGGAATTTTGTCCTCAACCCAGTGGACCGAGTCCCGCATTTTGTCCTCAACCCAGTGGACCGAGTCCCGCAGGTCGACGTGTAGGGTTTGCGCTGTCCCACGGACCGCGGGCGCGATCCGGCTCAGCCGCTCGTTGACCATCGGCACGACTCCACGAAAGGTTGCCTCCTTGCCCTCGTAGCGTGTGTCCTGTGCTCCCTCCAGCGTGAGGCCGACCAGCCCGGAATCCATCACCGCGCCAAGGCCGTAGCACATTATTGAGGCGAAGGGAAGCGCGTTCGGCACTGGCACTGCAAGCTCGCCCAAGCCCTCGCCGATCACCTGTGTGTCTGCCACCGTGAAATTGCCCGCGCAGGAAGACACGTGCCAGTCGTCGAAAGCGAGAAAGGCCAAGGTGAGCTTCATCTCCCCTTTCACGGTGGATCGTGCCTTGCCAGCGCTTGCGCCAAACCCCAACAAGCCGCGCGAATCGTACGCCATATCGACCGTGACGCGAATGCCGTGCACGTGGACCTTGACGACGTTGGGGAGCGCCCTTGGCAGCATCGGAGCGAAGTCTCTCACCGTTCTGCAATCTATAAAGCTAACGTCATCTATTTTGATGTCTCTGATCTGGAGATCCGTGATGTCGGTTTCCACCACTCCGACTCTCATGACTGCATCGAACGGGACCTTCGCGAGACGTGGTTTCTTTGGGATGTCGTCGACGACATCGTGGACCATGAGGTTCAGCGGCTTCTCCAGCCAACCGTACATGGGATGACACGCCATCCTCACGCTGCGATCGGTTCGCTCGTCACGTGCGTAAATCTCTGACGTGTCCCAATACATCTCGCTTGCCCTCTCGCCGACGCTGGCTCGCCCGACAAGCAGGAGAGCCGCGAACAGGAGGAGCGCGGCCTGGGCCGTCCAGGAGCGCTTCGTACGCGCAGAGGCTGGCGTGTCCATGGCAGGACGCGAGCGCCGTCGGGGAACGTGGGGTACTATTTTCAATCAAAAAGAGCGCCTTCAGCGCTACTCTATCGAGGTCTCGCGGAGGGGCAATTTTTCGTTTTTCACCGACGTGGTTCCATCAATCACGCCTGGTTTAGCCCAGGCTTGATGTCTGTTCTGCATATGTGCGAGCGGACGAGCTTAGTGGAGGGCTTCCTTGGGATAGAGGCCGTCAGCGGAATGTGGGGTACATTGGGGGACATGGGGTACAGTTTTCCAAAAAAAAGAACGAGCGAGATTTAGCCGAGAACGAGCGAGATCTAGCCGAGCTCGACAAGCACCTGGCGGTGGTGCTTCGAGCGTGGTCCGTTCCTAGACCCTTCCATCCTGGACCGTTCCTGGAGCAGTGCGGATGCGTGGGTGAGTGTGTGTACTCACACTTTTGCAAAATCCTGCAAAGGTGGGGACGTGTCTGTCCTCGACCCAGCCCTAGCTTGGGATGTCCGTTGTATTTATTTATTAGGACGACCCCGGCTAGTCGCCGACCACACCCACAAAGAACCCTGCACAAAGACCGCAGGGCGGGGACCTGTTCCTTTTTACCCATCTCCTAGTAGAGGTGTCCGTTTTATTTATTGGTGTCCGTTTTTATTTTTGAAGCCGTCCGCCTTCAGCCACAGGTTAAACTTCACTTGGTGCTCCTTGTCGGAGGCGAAGTCCTTGCGGTGCGGCATCGTCACTACGGACACAGAGCCCGCCGGAGTCTCCCGGGCAATTTGTTCGGTGCCGCGCCAGCGGGCCTTCTTGATGAGCGAG
>NW_005200049.1:60915-82485 GCF_000372725.1 Emiliania huxleyi CCMP1516 | reverse complement strand
GCTCTTTGTTTATTTATGTGTACTCACACTCACTCACACACATGGCGCCTTAGATCCCTGGGCGAGGGTGATGGAGAGAAGGCTGTCTGTCGGCGCCCACAATCCCACCGAGGCGGCGGGGCAGGTTCCACGCGTTCCCTGTTGGAGGTAGGCCGCTCGTCTAGCCAATCATGACCTCCGCCTCCGAGGCGGACAAGGGCGACGGCGTCGGCGGAGATGGCGGGAACGGCGTCACTTGTGACCTGTTCGAGCCGGACCCCACCCCCATGGAGGACCTCTGAGGTCCTCCCCAGTCTCACCCCACCTTACCTCTGCCCCCCCCTCCCCCCATCCCTCTGCCTCCCATAGGGCAGGATAGCACTAGCATATGCGCCTAGTGCGCACACTGGGCCCACATAGATGTGACCCGCCCACTCGAGTGCGGCGCCCGGATGCTAGTGCTTGAGAAGACACCACAAACGCGGCACGGCCCGTTTTGGCTGTCTGCGGAGATTCTGTCTTAGGATAGCACACACATTCGGAGTCATTCGATGGCCAGAGTGCGATTGTGTGTGTGCGGGAGTTGGTTTGTCGGTAGGGAGGGGCAGGCTGCTCACCCACGTGCACCGGGCCAGTGCTTGCACTTTGAATGGAGCAGGCGGACATCGCTTCCAGGGAGGGGGGCGCCCTTCTCTCCACACCACATGCTAGGGGGGGGGGGGGGGGGTCCCACCCCCCCGGAAACACGTGGTCAGGGCCCCCCGGGCCCTTGATTTTACACCCATTTCGCAAAATTTTTCCAAAAAACTTATCCGTTGGAGCTACATGAGCCACCCCATGCTAGGGGGGGGGGTCCCACCCCCCCCACGGGGTGGGGCGTGGAGAGAAGGGCGCCCCCCTCCCTGGAAGCGATGTCCGCCTGCTCATGCCGTGGGGCTCCTGCCCGTGTCCGGGTGTGGAGATGCGAGGGTCGCCCCCCCTTGCCCCACCACTTTGTGTGTGTGGAGAAATCTCGCTTAGCATAGGTGGCTCCCGTGGTGTATCTGAACTTAAGACGACATAAGGCCAATTCCGGGTAAACCCCGAGTATACCCGCACCGGTCCAGGTTTACCCGAAAAATACCTGCCACGCGTCCCACATCAATGTCACGCACGCCTACTCCCAGGCCAGTGCGCTACTTGCGCCGCGCGCCGCGCGCCTGCTCAAGAATGCGCACCGTACCATGTGCTGCCGCTATGCGTGCCTTAAAGGCGGCTGCGGCGGAGCGGCGAGCGCGGCTTGCCGATGGTGCTAGCGATGGTGGTGCGGACGGTGTGGTGATGTGCCGACGTTCGATCCTGCTTCAAGATCGAGGCGGTGGCATTGTTCGATGAAAAAAAGTCGTTGATTGAGACGGACAGGTAACTTTGCGCTGCTTGTGGTCCGTGTGGGCCCAGACTGACAAAGACGAAGTCGAAGCAGATCGAAGTGCGCAGTGCTGACGTGTCATCCCCCTTCATACTTTACAGCGACTCGCGCACTTCGCCGGAGCGCCCCGCGGGTACGGGTGTTTGCACTGCCTCCCCGGCGTCGCGGTTGGGGGGTTGCGCTGAATTGGGGTGTGATGGGGTGTCGCTGTCTCGTCGGTGGGGTGCGTGTCATCGCTCATCGGGGTCGTTTCGTGCATGTGTTGCAAAGGTGGTGTGTTAGAGGCTTTTTTATCTCAGGGCCCGCTGAGCGTCTGGGGGGCTGACACCACTCGAAAAAGACACGACAAAAGCAGCCCTTCCGACAGACATACAGGGGCATGAATGTACACCGCGAGAGCACCGTGAACCTGACATGTGCATGTGACAACCTCAAGAGTCAAGTGCGCTCAAAAACCCGACACACACGGCAAGCACCGCGCCAGGGCTCGCTCGACGCTCTCGCCCCCCCAAAACAAGGGGCGAGGCGGCGAGGGCACGCGTGCAGCGCCTCTCACTCCTGGGACATCCACAGTGCTCTCGGCAGATCAACTACATCTACCGTCACAGTGACGGAGGTGCTCATGCCCTCATGGCATGCCATGCGCTCTCGGCTGGAGTCAACGATGACCCGCGGCACCTCCTATTCGGCCCCACTCAGCAGCAGGCCTCGGCGTGCCAGCCGACCTGCGAGAGCGCGCGTCCGACTCGCGCGTTGAAGACGCGCCAGAAGGCCGCCTCGGCGCTCAACTCCTCGGCCGTCGGTGACGGTGGCGGCAGCCGCAGCGGTGGGAGGGTGATCGGGTTCAGCGTCCGGCCGATGCGAAACACCACAGACTCCTCGCGCCCGCAGGGGAGGGCGATGAGGCCCTTGAGCGCCTCGTCCGTCTCGTCCCGCAGCACCACCAGCCGCGGTCCGGCAGAGCCCGCCGTCTGGTTGACGACGCGGTGCGGCGGCCACGAGCCTTGCTGCGACACTCGCCCAGACTTGTCCACGTTCCACACGCCGCCGGTGCGAATATTGACGGGGGGGGGCTCGGCGCTCACGACGACGCGCACGCGGGAGGCCGGGATGGTGACGCCATCTTTCTGGCACGCAGCGCAGAAGTGGTGGCGGAAGGCGGACGAGGCCTGCTCGGCAGGCGCGTGTGCACCGCAACCGCCGAGGAGCTGGCCCCAGCAGGTGGCGCTCAGCTGCTTGCGCTTGCGAGAGACCGTCGCCGGCGCAGTCTCGCAGTCCTCCTCCTCCTCCTCCACGCCGGCCCCCAAGCCGTCGGAGGGGGACGCTTCGAGCAGCGATGTCGTAGCTTGGGGCGAGTGCCCTGACTCGCGCTGCCAGTCGCCGCCGCCCACCCACTCCTCGAGCCACGCCGCCGACACTGTCTCGCCTCCCTCCATTCGGCAGCGGCGCCGCGAATCGCCGCCGGCCGCCGAGGACCGGCCCTAGTAAAGGGGGGGGATGGGCACCCTTATCGCAGCCCTTTTCGCGTCGCTGCATCCAATCTCTGCATCCTTCGAGCTGGAGACGGGGAACAGGTGTGTGTGTTTGTGGTTCTCTCTCGAGGTAGGTTCTCGAGGTGGTCCACGCAGGCGTGGTTTCTGACGGCCGACCAGTGCACGGAGTTGCCCCTTCTCCGACTGCCCCGGCTAGTTAGTTCACGGGTTTCGCGGTGACCCCATGCGTCAAACCCGAGACCTAGCGCGGGTGGGTTGGAGGGGGCTCGCTGCAGGGAAGGGCTGTGTAAGAAGCCGATCCCCGTAGTCCGCCCCACTCCTCCCCAAACACAACTTCTCTCTCTCTCCTCCTCCCCATCGGGCCGCATGAGCGGCCACGCCTCGCAGATTCGTTTTCGCGCCTGGGTGGGTCAGGCGCGCGGGGCATCCCCCGGGTCGCTCGACCAGCGATCCGAAGAGTGGCCGCTATGCGAAGGAAAGAGCGGGGCCCTCGGGGTACGCCTCCGTCCGGCCCCCTCCGAGGGGGGAAGGGAATTGCGGGGTCCCCACGGGCGCCTCTCTTCGGCCCTCCCGAGGGGGGGAGGGGAGCAAGGGGGTGGGGGGATCGGGGGGGGGGAGGGGTCTCGGTTTCGTGAGGCTAATACTTGCCTTTCGGGGAGGGTATGGGCAGGGGTCGCTATCGAGGAGTGGTCTTCCCCCACGGCCCCCGCCCTTGCTTCCCCTCCTCCCTCGCGGCAGCGAGACAGTAGGCAGCGAGAGGAGGTCTCGAGCGCCTATATGAAGGTATGTGTGAGATATGGTGAATGGGAATGGGTGGTCGGGCGGGCGGGCGGGCGGGTGGGCGGGCGGGCGGGTGGGCGGGCGGGCGGGCTAGCGGGGAGAGGGGCGGGCGGGCGGGGCGGGGCGGGCGGGCGGGGTGATCGGAGAAATCGTATCCACAATCAGCAGTGCAGCGGAGCAGCAGCAGCACCAGCAGCAGTAGCTGCTGCTGCAGCAGCAAGTGTCCTGCGCGTGTCTGGGTGTATAGAGTGTGATATTGTTACCCTGACGTACTGCTTACTCGATTGAACATTGATGTGAGGCTGAGTGAGAGGCGGAGACGGTGACCGTCTCCCATCTCGTCGGGAAGTGCTGTGATGACGAGCGTCGCAGGGCCCTAGAGTAGAAAAGTGTACGACTCCCCTGCCTATAACGGGGGACTGAGCCCCCTCACGGTACCGCGGCGCCGGAGACCCGCACGCCGCGTCACACGGGAGATGGAAGGCACAGATGGTACAAGCGCACGCGAGGCGCCTCACATAGGCTGGTCAGGGGATGGCGGGGCGATGGGGTACGGGCTCGGCGGCGGCGGCTCCGCGCCGCCAGGCAACGGCTCCGCGAGCGGCGGCCCCTCCTCCGCCACCGGCAGCGCGCAGTTGGCCCAGAACCCGGCGGGTGACTCGCGGCGCATCAGCTCCTCCATCCCTCCTCGCACCACCTTGACGGCGCCCTCCACCCGCTCCACCTTGGAGACGAGCCGCTGCAGCATCGCGCTGTCCGCCACCTGCACCGTGAACTGGAACGCCGCCTCGCCGCCCGGCGTGAGCGTCTCCGAGTGCACGTCGATGATGTTGAGCGCCTCGCGCGTCACCACCATCGACACGTCGAGCAGGATGCCGCGCCGGTCGCGCACAAAGACAACCACCGCCGTCAGGAAGCCGGCCAGCCCGCCCCCCGCGTCGCACGGCGCCATGTACCTCCGCAGCAGCGGCTGCGCGCGCGCGCCCGAGACGAGCGTGTGGCCGCCGACGGCGAGCTGCCGCTGCAGCGCGCGGCAGCCCGCGCCGGCGCGGTGCACGATGCCCGCGCCGCACGAGAGGTCAAACGCGGATCCCGCGAGCTCGTCGCCCAGCACCGGCTGGCACTGCTCGCACAGCCGCCACCCCGACGTCTCTGCCGACGCGAGCCGCTGCATCATCGGCAGCAGGTGCCCGTCCGACCGCCTGTGGACATGTCTCGGACGTGTCCTGGACGTGTCCTGGACGTGTCAGCAGCAAGTGCCCGTCCGACCGCCTCATCGCCGGCCGCGGAGACGCGGCGGGCGCGGTGGCAGGCGCGGGCGCGGCGGCGGCGGGCGCGGCGGCAGGGGCGGCGGCGGCGGAGAGGGGCGCCGTCGCGGCGGCGGGCCGCTGCAGCGGCGAGGCGGCGCGGCGCTGGCCATAGTGGACGAGCGGCTCCCGCCGCTCGAGCGAGACGATGTCGCCGTTCTGCAGGACCGTCGAGGGCGCCGCCGGCATGCCGTTGACGAGCCCTCCGTGCGAGTCGAGGTTTGGCGCGCGGAGCAGGCAGGCGGCGTCGAGCAGCGTGGCGCCGCGCGCGAGGTTGAGGATGCGCCTAGTCACAGCGTGCGCGAGGTTGCGCGAGGTTGCGCGAGGTTGCGCGAGGTTGCGCGAGGTTGAGGATGCGCCCGTTCCGCGTGAAGACGAAGACGCGGGTGCCGAGCAGCTCCTCGCGCACCTGGGCGGAGGCGGTCGCGGAGGCGGTCGCGGAGGCGGTCGCGGAGGCGGTCGCGGAGGCGGTCGCGGAGGCGGTCGCGGAGGCGGTCGCGGAGGCGGTCGCGGAGGCGGTCGCGGAGGCGGAGCTGGGGTGCAGCCGAGGCGGAGCCGAGGCGGTGCCGAGGCGGAGCCGAGGTGCAGCCGAGGTGAGGTGCAGTGGAGCCGAGGTGCAGTGGAGGCGGGCCGAGTTGGGGGGGTGGCTGGTCCGCGCGCACCAGCCGGACAAAGTCGTGGGCGCTCTCGACCTGGTCGTTCCACTGGCGGATGATCTGGAGCCAAGGGAGGGAGGAGTCGCCGCGGGGCATCTCCTACCATCCGAGATCACACGAGATCACACGAGATCACACGAGATCACACGAGTCGCCGCGGCCCGCATCTCCTTGTACAGCCAGTGCGCCGCCGCGCCGTGCTCCGCCACGTTATGCATCTCGAGCGTGCGGATCTGGACCTGTGAGATCGTGGTGGAGATATGGGGAGATATGGGGAGAGATGGATCTGGACCTGTGAGATCGTGGTGGAGAGAGAGCTGAGAGAGTGAGATCTGGACCGGTGAGATCGTAGAGTCAAAGTGGAGAGAGTGGGATGTAGTGGAGACATAGCTGAGCTCCAGCAGAGCGCGAGGAGAAGCTGCGCCCAGAGATGCAGGTGCAGCAGAGGTGTAGCGGATGGCAGAGAGAGAGCGGAGAGACGGCGGCGCCTCGCCTCCAGTGGCTGAGTGCCCACCAGCACCGTCGTGTGCAGCGAGCGGTACCCGTTTGGCTTCGGCGAAGAGATGTAGTCCTTGAGCGTGCGACAGGAGTCCTTGAGCGTGGGGTATCTCGGCTATATCTCGGCTATATATCTCCGGCTGCATCCATCTCGGCTGCAACCTCGGCTGCATCTGGGGGATATGGGGAGATATGGGGAGATATGGGGAGATATGGGGAGATGTAGTCCTTGAGCGTTCGCGGCAGCGGCGTCCAGCAGCCGTGCACCTTGCCAAGAACGTGGTAGCACAGAGCTCGGTCCTCCGCCTCGCCCGCCGCCCGGGGACCCGCCGCGCTAGCGGGAGGCGGAGACAGCACGCCGCGCGGCTCGATCGCGGGCGGCGCGGCGGCGGGCGCGGCGCCCCGTGTGGCGGGGACCTGCGCCGCCTGCGCCGCCTGCGCCGCCTGCGCCGCCTGCGCCACCTGCGCCGCCTGCTGCGCCGCCTGCTGCGCCGCCTGCGCCGCCTGCGCCGCCTGCGCCTCCAGCACCTCCGCCTGCAGGAAGTGCGCTTGGGCGTGGCCCCTCGCCGGCGGCATCCACGTCACCGTCGACCCCGCCGCGGGCGGCGGCGTCGGCGTCGGCGTCGGCGGCAGCTCGCGAACCTCCTCGCAGAGGACGACGCGGAGCGCGACGAGGTCATGCACGCGCTCGATCTCGCAGCCGTGGCGCTGCATCTTCTTCCATGTCGAGTACACCGACTTGGTGCGGCCGGTCACGGACACGGACCGGATGCGGCCCTGCAGCCATTCATCCGAGGAGAGCAAGCGCTGCACCTTGTCTTGCGACGACGCGATGACGTCCTCGTACTGCGGCGCCATCCGCTCAATGTACTCCTGCACCTCCAAGAACTCGGCGGGGAATAGGTACTTGAAGGACAGGTCAGAGAGCTCCGTCTTGAACGCCCACAGGCCCAGCCGGTGCGCGAGCGGCGCGAAGATCTGCAGCGTCTCGCGCGCGGTGGCCGCCCGCTTGTGGGGCGGCATGTGCTGCAGCGTGCGCATGTTGTGCAGCCGGTCCGCCAGCTTGACAACCACGATGCGCCAGTCCTCGGCCATCGCTATGAACATGGAGCGCAGGTTCTCCGCCTGCTCGTCGGTGTCCGAGACGAGCGTCTCCACCGCCTGCGCCTGCGCCGGCTCGACGCCGCCAGTCACGCCGCCGCCGCCGCCGCCGCCGCCGAACAGTGCGCCGGCCGCAGCGTGGCCCTCGGCCTCGTCCGAGGAGCGGACCATCTTCGGCAGCTTGGAGACCTTGGTCTCGCCCTCAACAATCTTGCGCACCGTCGCGCCGAAGAGCGCCTCGATGGCCGCAAAGTCGAGCTCGGTGTCCTCGACCGTGTCGTGCAGCAGTCCGGCGATGAGCGACTCCTTGTCCATCGAGGTGCGCGCGAGGATCGCAGACACCTCGACCGGGTGGGTGATGTAGGGCTCGCCGCTGCGGCGCTGCTGGCCGTAGTGCGCCAGGAAGGCGGTCTCCAGCGCGAGCCGCAGCTGCTGCTGCGCCGACGGGCGCAGGTACGCCGTGAGGCTGCCGAGGTGCCGGTCCAGCTCGCCGAGCAGCTTCAGCGCGGACGGTGCGCCCGACAGCCGGTCGAGCTGCGAGGAGAGGCAGGGAGCGACCGAGCAGATTTGGTCCGCCCACTCGAAGTAGCTCGCGCCGTCGGCGTATGGCGGCGACCACTCGGAACTGGGCGGAGTGTGGCTCTGCCCGAGCGGGGTGGCGCAGCGGACGCCGCCGCCGCGCACCTGGCCGCGCGCCAGACTGCGGAGCGGCGCCTCGCCGCCGCCGACGACGACGCCGCCTCCTCGCCGCCAGCCAGACAATAAGGCGTGGGCGAGCGGCAGCCACGGAAGCCACAGCAGGAAGCTGATCGGCAAAGGGCGCCGCCGCATCGCAGTCGGGGTTTTCACGCCGGAGCTTAGCTTGAATGTTTTAGGTATGTTAGACAAAGCAAGGCATGCCCCGAGTTCATTTTATATCAAGGCAGACATGGCATATCGCTCTCGGTGAACAAACGACTCGGGCCTTTCACTCCCTTTGCTGCCACTCATAAAATCGTTGGGTCGCTTCAGTTCACGAAGCCGTGGGCCGACCTTCCGATTTTATGAGAAGAGAACAAAGGGAGTGCGGGCCTTTTCATAAAAGTGAAAGAAGAAACACGACTACATGTAGAGGAATCACTGGCTCTGCGACCGACGCCATGCTACTCCTACTCGCCTGCAGCCGCGCTCGGCCGCCGCTCGCGCCCGCCGCCTCGCCGCTGCGAGCCTCCGCACCGCAGATGGTATTCGGGCCAAAGCTTCCGCCAGAGGTTGCCGTCGTGCTCCGGCCTGCTTACGAAGGCGCCGCACGTGGTGGCGAGCCTTTCGTGGTCGGCACGGAGGCAGAACTCCGTGCAATCTGGTCGGCGATGCTCAAGGTCTACGGCAACGAGGCGGACGCTCGGCTCGCTGTGGCGCGCAACCAGCAGGTCATACTCCCCTACATAAACTCGCCCGCGGTTATCACTGGCGCTCATCGGGCGCTGCTCCAAAAGTTCGGGGCCGAGGACGCGGCCAAAATCATCCGGCAGAACCCGGGCATCCTCGCTTGTGACCCCGCGGCGCTGGCCGCGACACCGAGCCGTGACATCGAGAGCGCCGCCAGCTTCGTCGCCGCCTTTGACTCGCTGCCTCGCGGCGCGCGAGAAGGTGTCCCCTTTGCCACCTTTGCGCTCCTCGCTGGCACCATCGGGGCGCGCCTCGCGACGTGCGCCGGCCGGGTGTGCGGCAGCTCGGCCGATTGGGACCTGAAGGGCGGGCTGGGCGTGCAGGCTAAGGCCTGGGTTCTCGCGCACATGCCGATGTAGTGGCACTAGCCTAAATAAATAAACAAAGAGCTGGACAAATACCAAATTCCAAATCGCAAACATAGAAACCCAAACACAGGCGGCGACGTGGCATACGAGCTCATAGGAGAAGGAGGCGCACAACTTCCAAGGACACACGAGCGAGAAGCACGCACACAGCCATGACGATGATGATTGAGCGCGTGAACACCAACTCCCCGGCACAGGCCGTGAAGAGCCGCGCACGCGGGCCGACGATTACGCAGCTGCGTGCCAAGCAGGCCGCTCTTGTGGCCGCAGCTGAGCTCGCAGCTTCGAGTAACGCCGAGGCGAGTGTGGTAAGGCACTCGCCCGTCGACGAAGCCAAGCGGTGGGCAAGCGGCAAAGGCCGCAAAGTGGGCTTCTCAAAAGCACGTGCCACCTTCCGTGGCGGCGGCACGGGAATCGCGGCGACGGCCGCGAAGCACGACTCACTCATCAAGAAGGCCCGCTGGCGCGGCACCGAACAAATTGCCCGGGAGACTCCGGCGGGCTCTGTGTCCGTAGTGACGATGCCGCACCGCAAGGACTTCGCCTCCGACAAGGAGCACCAAGTGAAGTTTAACCTGTGGCTGAAGGCGGACGGCTTCAAAAATAAAAACGGACACCAATAAATAAATCGGACACCTCTACTAGGAGATGGGTAAAAAGGAACAGGTCCCCGCCCTGCGGTCTTTGTGCAGGGTTCTTTGTGGGTGTGGTCGGCGACTAGCCGGGGTCGTCCTAATAAATAAATACAACGGACATCCCAAGCTAGGGCTGGGTCGAGGACAGACACGTCCCCACCTTTGCAGGATTTTGCAAAAGTGTGAGTACACACACTCACCCACGCATCCGCACTGCTCCAGGAACGGTCCATCCAGGATGGAAGGGTCTAGGAACGGACCACGCTCGAAGCACCACCGCCAGGTGCTTGTCGAGCTCGGCTAGATCTCGCTCGTTCTCGGCTAAATCTCGCTCGTTCTTTTTTTTGGAAAACTGTACCCCATGTCCCCCAATGTACCCCACATTCCGCTGACGGCCTTCTATCCAAGGAAGCCCTCCACTAAGCTCGTCCGCTCGCTACTATATGCAGAACAGACATCAAGCCTGGGCTAAACCAGGCGTGATTGATGGAACCACGTCGGTGAAAAACGAAAAATTGCTCCTCCGCGAGACTTCGATAGAGTAGCGCTGAAGGCGCTCCTTTTGATTGAAAATAGTACCCCACGTTCCCCGACGGCGCTCGCGTCCTGGCCATGGACACGCCAGCCTCTGCGCTCCTGGACGCCGCGCTCCTCCTGTTCGCGGCTCTCCTGCTTGTCGGGCGAGCCAGCGTCGGCGAGAGGGCAAGCGAGATGTATTGGGACACGTCAGAGATTTACGCACGTGACGAGCGAACCGATCGCAGCGTGAGGATGGCGTGTCATCCCATGTACGGTTGGCTGGAGAAGCCGCTGAACCTCATGGTCCACGATGTCGTCGACGACATCCCAAAGAAACCACGTCTCGCGAAGGTCCCGTTCGATGCAGTCATGAGAGTCGGAGTGGTGGAAACCGACATCACGGATCTCCAGATCAGAGACATCAAAATAGATGACGTTAGCTTTATAGATTGCAGAACGGTGAGAGACTTCGCTCCGATGCTGCCAAGGGCGCTCCCCAACGTCGTCAAGGTCCACGTGCACGGCATTCGCGTCACGGTCGATATGGCGTACGATTCGCGCGGCTTGTTGGGGTTTGGCGCAAGCGCTGGCAAGGCACGATCCACCGTGAAAGGGGAGATGAAGCTCACCTTGGCCTTTCTCGCTTTCGACGACTGGCACGTGTCTTCCTGCGCGGGCAATTTCACGGTGGCAGACACACAGGTGATCGGCGAGGGCTTGGGCGAGCTTGCAGTGCCAGTGCCGAACGCGCTTCCCTTCGCCTCAATAATGTGCTACGGCCTTGGCGCGGTGATGGATTCCGGGCTGGTCGGCCTCACGCTGGAGGGAGCACAGGACACACGCTACGAGGGCAAGGAGGCAACCTTTCGTGGAGTCGTGCCGATGGTCAACGAGCGGCTGAGCCGGATCGCGCCCGCGGTCCGTGGGACAGCGCAAACCCTACACGTCGACCTGCGGGACTCGGTCCACTGGGTTGAGGACAAAATGCGGGACTCGGTCCACTGGGTTGAGGACAAAATTCCTTGTCTTGGTCTCCTCCGCTCCTGCCATCCGCCACCTTCGCCGCCGGCGCCACCAGAGTGGTTGTGGCGCTGACAGCAGTAAACGCTCCACATGAAACGCTCACAGACACTGAAAAGCATGCTCAGAAGTCTCTCACACTATGTGTTGACTCTCTCAGTAAAGTGTAGGTGAGTCTAGAGGAGAGATGGGGAAAGGAGCTGTAGTTTCAGAGAGTTTGACTAGCTTTGAGTCAGTTTCATACTTTAATACGCCGTCACGTGTTCGCCCGGTCCCCGCTCGCGTCCAGCTTCTGCCGCGCGTCTGCGTGGCAGCGCTTGACACTGACGAGGTTCGTCTCGCTGACCACGAGCATCTTCACCGCCCCTCGGTGGGCGAGCCGACTCAGTTGCCAGTCAACATGCTCGGCGCCCGTTGTACCTATCCACAAATTTGGCGGTGATCAGACCGCTCCCGACCTCCGCTCGACGGAAGGGTGGCGGCGGGTGCACCCCGAGTTGGCAAAGGCGTCAAGGAGGCGCCTGGCGCCGCGGCTTCCCCGCAGCACGTAGCAGCCCAGCCACACATTTGGCATCCGCGGCTCGCCTGAGGCGAGAGAGGAGGGGTCGTCACTTGAGGAAGCGTCTACCCGCGAGCGCACACGACGCACGGGCACGCGGCAGGGCCCAGAGACAGTTCTCGGTCAGCCGTTCCAGGATGCAGGAAAAAATAGTTTCGGCGGTCTGAGGCGGCCCAGCGGACCCCAGCGGACCCGTTGGCACGGCCAGCGCGCGGGGGGCAGCGGGGCAACCCCCCCGCCTCACTAGTGTCCTTCCTTTGGTGTGAAAACGCGACCTCGCCGTCAGACGAGCAGCGCACCGTTAGACGGAGGCGCGCGAGCGCTCGGAGGCCGCCCGACACGACTCACACATGCCTGCGTTGGGCCCGCGCAGCCGGTATAGTTTTCCGGTCCGATTTTCGGGGTGCTCTGTTCACGGCACGGAAAAACAAGCAGGTAAAAGGCTCGTCCTCCGACTCTCACGCCTGCAAGCCGACCGGGGCACCGGAAAACTATTCCGAGCCGGCGGTCCTCGCGTCCGACTGTGTGAGTGACTCGTGAGCCACCCCGACACCGCTCGGACCGCCTCTCCGCGTCGGCGTCCATGCCGCCGGAGAAGTCGAAAGGTGGGCGGCCGAGCGTCGCCTGTGTCATCTGCCGAGCTGCCAGACGGGCCTGCGACGGCAAGTTTGCCGACTGCGCCAAGTACGTGTCGCTACCCACGACCGCCTCCGACGCTCCCGGCCCGTCCCAGCCAGCCTCGCCACCTCCGAGCCGGCCTGTTCGCTCCAAGGTGAGCCCGGGCGGCTCGGAGCATCGCGGCGCTCCGGTTGCCCTCGCCGCCGAGCCGGCTTACTCGCCCGATGAGAAAATGCGCGACTATACCGACCGACGCTACGATCTCAAGCAGCGGCGGACGTCGGAAGAGGCGGTGGTCGCAGTGGGAGAGCAGCTGGCCTCCGCGGGCTGGGCGGCCGATGCGGTCATCGAGGAGGATGGCAGGACGAGGAGCGGGCAGCTCGACTCCAAGCAGGCGGGCGGCCGGCTGATGGAGCTGCTCGTCGTCGCCTTCGCCTCCGTGTCGCCGGACGCGCCGCTGTCCCTCCAGCTGGAGCAGGCGGCTGGCAGTCTGGGCAAGCGGCCGTTGTCGCCGAGGCTGCAGGCGATGAGCGGCGGGCATCGCGCAGGCAGGCTGGCATGCAGCCGCCAGCGGCGGCGGCAACGGCGGCGGCAGGCGAGCCGCTGCCCGGCAAGGCGCTGGGCAAGCGCAAGGCCGGCGCGGCCGAGCCCCAAGCTGATGGAGCGGGCGGCAAAACCCGGGCTGCCCCTGCGGCGCGACTTGGCCGGCCGCCGTCCCTCGCAGCCTCCGGCGCGGCGTCGATGGACACCGTGCAGGCGATCGCAAGGCAGGCGCACGGCGCGCCCCGCAAGGCCAAGGCCGCGTTCGACGCGCAGCTGGAGGCCGCGGAGGGAGCGTCGTCGTCGACCACCATCGTCGCCAAAGCCAAGGCGGTCTCGCAGAACCTCTTTCTTTCGTCGGGCAACCTCACCGAGGTCGTGGAGGCGAGTTGCGGCGAGCTCGCGCCTCCGCCTCTCACCGCTCGCTCTCGGGCACAGCTCTCCTGGTTTTGCTCGCGCAGGTGGTGGCGAGTTTGCTGCAGCGGCCGGAGCTACGGCCGATCCTGTCGGCGCTAGGCTGGTCCGACAGTCAGCGGCGGCGGGGGTCGGACGACGCCGTCGTCACCTCGATCCGCGACTTCCTCGCGACGCACCTGCACAGCGACGGGACGCGCTTTAGCGAGCAGCAGGCCGCTTTCAACGTCCTCGTACAGGCGGCTGCGGGCCCCCTGGTCAAGTCGGAGCGACACATCGCGGCGGCGGCGGAGGCGCTAGGCGTGCGTTACGCCACCTTCAGGGAGCTGCTTGACGTGCGCGCCAAGATGGACGCGGAGGCGGCGCACGAGGTCAAGGTTGGCGGCACGCTGCTGCTGGTCTCGCGCAAGAAGCGGGGCGATGCGGCCGACGACGAGGCGGCCTTGTTCCAGGAGTCGACCCGGAGGTATGCCGCTACGACTCGAACCAGCGGACCGGCGGCAAGCGGGTCCGCCGCTTTGACGCCGAGCCGGGCTCCGACGGCCGCATTCGCTTCGAGGTGCACGAGAAGCGCACGCTGCCCTGCTCGCGCAAGGTGCCGCGGCCGAGCCCTTGCCCGATCCCTGCTCCACCCGCTGCGCGTCCTCCGCGCGACCTGACCGCCCTCCTCTCTCTCCGGCCCCGTCTGCGCAGGAGCTCTGTGAGCGCTTCATCAAGTCGCCCGAGTACTCAGGCGCATGACGTACGCAGCGGGTACACCGCGCGCGTGTATGTGTGTGTGTGTGTGTCCCTGTCTCTTATTTGTCTAAGGTCTGTCTCTGTTTGAGGTGGTCTCTCAGTGAGAGTCTATCTGAGGTGTCGCTCGGGTTGTTGCCTTAACTAGATAACATTCCCATATTCTTTAATAGCGGCTAGTTTGTCACATCACGTGGATCGATGACCCGGAATATGCCGCAAGACACGGCGCTTTCGATCAAGCAACTCATTATCTTGGACACATCCCTCGACGCGAAGAGCCATGCAGTCACCCGAATTGCTTGGTCCTCTCCTGCAAGTAGAACGAAACATTCTTGGAGCTTCCCCCTACATGCAGGAACGCATCTCATCCGTGGCGACGCGCTGAGCCACCGAGCCGTACTCGGCCGCGCCGCCGCGTCGAGGCACGGGTCCCCCGCCAAGCAGCGACGAAGCGTCGACCGATAGAGCGCCACGCCCAGCAGTATGTGCGTCGACCGCTCTCTCGAGCGGCCGCGTGGCAGTGCGTGGCGCGGGCGCCACGGGCGGCAAGCGTGGAGCCGCTGGAAGAGCCGGTGCGAGCCGTGGACGGCAGCCGCTCCCCACGTCGCCGAGAGAGGCTGCGGGAGAGGGCTCAGGAGGCCACCGGAGGCGCCGGGAGGCTCGGGAGGCGCTAAAAAGTGGCCCGGGCGCCTCGCGCCACCCGTCTGGTGGGGCCGGGTGGGCTCAGGAATTAATCCAGGATTTTAAGGTGATCCACTACACCTGACCGAGAATTGGATGTGGGGTCCCTTATGGTGGCCTCTAAGGGTAAGTTGCGGGAGCTCCACAAACCAGGTTTGATGACGACACGCACGAGCGACACACAGACACAAACAAGCTCACAAGACACACAGCCAGCGGGCTGCCACACATCCTGAGTGGGCGTACACATCACTCAGGCCACGTCCCCCCTGTCGCCCCCCCCAGCACTCCAAGGTGCCAAGAGACAAACAACAGCACAACAACACAGACAGGCGACAGGGGCGAACGTGTGAGACTAGAGCAGGCTTGCTCCGCCTCTAGCAATCTCGTCGCCGGCCGCAAGGCACGGACGAGACCGTGTGTGGGGTCTTGTGAGGTGTCTATGGACGCCCTCCTCACAGGCTATTGGCCAGCCGCTAGCCCTAACTCGCACTCATGGGTGACGACAGTTCATTGGATGAGTGGTTGCGAGCAGAGGCGCGTGTGTTGAATCTAGATCGCACGCCGTGGCATATGACTTGGGTAGGCGTGCGACCGCAGCGCGCCCGCCGAAGGCTCGACCGGGCGCGCGTGTCAGCCAGAACTTTGCCAGTAGAGCGATCCTGGTCTTTCCGAAGACGAGCCCCGCCCGCGCCACAGGTGCCAGCCGTGCCTACGCGGGAGCCGCCTCTCGAGCCGCGTCCCGCCGGCACTGTCCCTGAGTGCGTCCCGCCTTGGTTGGCGACACGCACTCGACAAGGGCAGTCCAGCCGACGGGAACGTGTCGCGCGCCGGCGACGAATGAGAATGTTGGGCACGAGCGACCATGAGAATGTTGATTGCGTTTCGTTCGGCTTGCCTTCGACTGGCCCAACATCCTCATGCACCCTTTGCTCTTCTGTGCGCTTCCGCTCACCTTTGCGGTGCAACACGTGGTGTGCGCGTTCATTCTTTCACCGCCAGTCCCTTCGCGAGTCTGCCTTTGCGCTGGAGGCGAGGTTCCACCGCAGCGCTGCGCCTCGACGTGCTCACGCCGCTTGCCGTCAGATGGAGCTTGCGGGCGGCCAGGGTGGAATGCTTGGAATCAGCGCGGGCAGGCTGGTGATGTTGAAGACGCGCACCCAGGGAGGGACGGGGGCGAGGCGAACTGCGTCGGATCGCGCACTGGCTGGTGGTGGAGACGCCCACCCCCGACGCTGGCTCTCGTCTGCTTGCTCGCCGCCTGCCTAGTCATCAGCCTCGCCATACGCGCGGAGGACAGGGAGGCGTTCAATGGGCACGCGGCTGAGGCGCTCTGGACCGCATTCATTCAGGTCCAGGTCGTCGTACAAGGGCAAACGCACCTCTTCGATGTCAGCGCTCAGACAAGCGGTCTCGAGCTGAGACGCTTGTGTGCAAAACGCTCCTCGATCCCCGCTGGTGCGCTTGGCGGCCTCTACCATCAGTCGCGGCTATTGGAAGACGACGCCCCGCTGGCATCCTACGGTGTGCGCGCAGGAAGCACCATCGAAGTCAAAGCACGGTTGCGCGGCGGCGCGCCCGGCCCACCGGCCACCTCCCGGTACGCCTCCCCGAACCGGGCGGAAGAGGGTCACTTCCTCCACACCTTTCCGGTCGACGTCTTGCCGACCATCATTGACCCCGTCACCCAAGTGCCGATTCTGGACTCAATCTCAATTTCCATCCGACATGCCATTGCGGGACGCCCCGCGCATTACCCTGGCGGATATCGCGCATTCTGGTCTCACCATCTACAGCAGCAGGGGCTGCGGCAGCAGCAGGCTCAGGCGCAGGCGCAGGCGCAGGCTACACTTGTGGCGGAGCGGGAGCACGAACGCCACCGCCTTGCGTTGGACATCAGTGCCACTGAGCGCGCGGCCTTGATCCGGGCGCGGCTGGCAGCCCGCCACTCGCCCGAACACAAGCTCCCTCTGGCAAAAGACCCGGCAGGCACCGCCCTGCCTGAGGACTCCGGCCCGCCAGCGGAGGAGCACGTCGCTCCTCCTCGTGCACCCCCACAACCGAGCATCGTCCTCGGCGCCAACGACGGGAGGATGTACTCTGAGGAGCTCCGCATCGCGCATGAGATTGCCCGCACCCGCTGCCGGCTGCGCGACGCGGGGCTCTGACGCACCGAACCCGCGCTGTGGACGGGGCGGTGGGACGCAATCGTTCGGGTGTGCGGGGTGCCATGGCCCAAGGCATGGCACTGCACCGCTTCGTCCCCTCCCACCGCAGAGCCATTTTCTCGGGTCCGTTGGCCTCTTTCGTAGGGAAGAATTTTGATACCCGTCAAGACGCCTGCTGGGGGCAGCTTTGCGATGAAGCCGTTTGTTCCCCCAGCAAGGCACACACAAGACAGATAGGAGGCGAAAGGGGATGGTGGTGGGTTCGACGAGGAGAGAGGGAGCGCGCACAGACTGACGTCAGCTCTGCTCCTGAAGGACACCTCTGAAAGACACCTTCAGAGGTGTGGTGCACCTCTGAGGCACCTCAGAGGAAACGCTGCACTTCTTTTATCGATCTCGTCGCCAGACTCCGATTTCTCTTTGTCGGGCCATGTGCCGCTCGCTCGTCCGCCCAAGTGACTCGGACGCGCGGTCGAGGGCACCCCACCGTTCCTGGGGCGCGCTGGCGCTCGCCCGCAATCGCCCCCCACCCATCCACCCTTTTGTCTTTGAGGCTGTCGCTCCGAGAAAACTTGTCTCGCAGCTGCGAGAAATTACCTTCTCGGGTCCGTTGGCCTCTTTCGTAGGGAAGAATTTTGATACCCGTCAAGACGCCTGAGCCGCAGGGCGCGCAGGGCGCGTTGGACGCCCACAACGATGAAGACCGGGTCATCCGTGTACATGTGCACTGCGTACAGACGGTGCTGCGCGCAGACGAAGGTGGTCGTGGGCGCGGGGCCCGTGCCAAAGTCCTCGTAGCGGCGAGTGGGAACGCAGGGCTGCCCGGTGGCGCGCTGGGCCTTCACACGGGCGGCGCGCCATCGCTCCGCGGCGGGAGTGGGCTCCTCCTGCGACTCAGCCTCATCCATCTCGTCGCGGTAGAGGTCGAGCTTGGCGTTTGCCCAGCGCTGGCAGAGGTTGGACGCCCCGTGCGTGCCGAATCCGAGCCGTTTCTCGGAGACGAAGATAAGCCGCGCGTCGCCCGCGCCCGCGGCATAGCGTGGGGGCGGCTCGAGGCTCTCCCCTTGGCGCAGAAAGACGACGCCCAACTTCCAGAGCTCCGAGGGTGCCATGGCGAGTTGGTTAAAGTAGTCCTTCACATCGTCGCCGAAGATGTAGATAGGCTCACCGAGCACGTGGGCGGCGCGCCGGAGGACGGCCATGTCCCGCATCACGTCGCTCAGCCGGGGCTTAAGCTCCTTGGGCCACTTGGTGCGACGCGTCCCGAGATCGGCGTGGGGCGAGGCCGGCAGCCCGCGCGCCGCCAGCCAGGCAGCCATCGCCGGTCGAGGGTCGTCCGCGAAGTACCGCGGTACGTGCCAGATGTGGGACGCCTCGTTGAGCGAAAGGGCGCGGAGGCCGGACTTATCGAAGGTCGGCTGGCGGGGGCCGCCTCCTTCCGTGATGCGGCGGTGGCGGTCCGGCTCCAGCTTGCGCGCCGCAGACCCCTGACCGTTGAGGTACATCGGCCAGAAGGGGAAGTCCGAAAAGAAGTCGTACCAGCCCTTGGCGTGGAGGCGGCGCAGCTCCTTCTCCACCGAAGCGAAGCCCTTCGGGAGCGAGGTCAGGTGCGGGACGAGGACCGTCTGTAGCTCCACGTCGGCGTCGAGCCGCGCGCCTTCGAGGAGGTTCGCCACGAGCGTCTGGTCCGGATACCCGTGTAGGCGGCGCCGGAAGAGCTCGAGGTTAAGGTCGGACTCGAAGGGCGCGTGGAAGTCCGCCACGACGCAACAGCCCTCGTGGAGCGCTCGGGTAGGCGGGCGGCAGTCCCACACCACGCCTCTGGCCCAGGGGTGCAGCTCCTCTTGCCCTATGGCGAGGGGGGAGGGCCGGCGCCGCTCGGCGAGGCTCTCGCCCGCCAGGGCCGCGCGTTGCATCGCGAGCAGGTCGTCCAGATTGAGCTGTAGCCAGTCGTAAACGCGCTGCCGGGTGCCCTCGGGCATCAGGTCGCCGACGCTGCGCGGGCAGCGGCCCTCGACTGCGCGCTGCAGCGGCGGTCGAGGGAGCCAAGGCGTCGAGGCAGGCTCCGGTACAAGTGAGAGCGGCACAAGGTCGAGCCGCTCGTCGTCGAAGGAGGGCAGGTTGGTGAGAAGACCGGGAGGGATCTCGCCCGTGTCGATCGGTCGGATGGCTTCACGCCATCCGCTCAGGAGGCTGTCCCAAGCCGCCTCGCCGAGGGCGCTCATCAGCTCAGAGTCGGCTGACACTAGCTGCGCGAGGGCGCGCCAGGAGGGCGGACCCAGCCCCGCACTCAGGGGCGGGCGGGTTAGCAGGTACTCCGGGGGCGTCTTGCCGGGCTGGCTGGGCGGGCGAGGCACCGGAAAAAGAATTTTACGACGCGCGGAAAAAAATTCAAGGCGACCTCTCGCACAGCACACAGGTTGAGAAACTGCGAAGAGAGATAGGTCATAGGAAGTGGTAGACGCCCGAGGGTGGGCGACGGCTAGCACCACACTTCTCCCCTTAAAATCCCTGTGGTGGCGCGGCGTGCTGTCCTCCGCCATCCCTGCCCTGTGTTTTCTTTTTCGGCGTTAGTGCCAGTGCGCGCCAGTCCCGTGCCCAGTGTTGTGCGAGGGAGTGTCGTTTAAGATTCTTTTTCGGGGTCGTTCTTAAATTCTTTTTCGGCGGCCGACGACAAGGGCCGGCCTGCACCAAGACGGTCCGTGCGGTGCAAGCGTCGTCAAGGAAACAATGGCTGGGAGGGCGAGTCGCGGAGAGGATTCCTCGCTCTCTCCCGACTCACGCTCCACAACAGCACGCCACACGACGTCCGACGCCCTCCTCGCGGGCGGATTCGGCGGCGCATGCCTTTGTGTCGTGGGCGCACCGTTCGATGTGGTCAAGGTGCGGCAGCAGCAGACGCGCAGCGACGGTGCAAGTCCTAGCCGCATTGTCCGCTCCATCCTGCGCGCCGAAGGCGTCGTCGGCCTCTGGCGTGGCGTCGGTCCTCCGTTGATGGTGGCGGTGCCGCAGTTTGCCTTGGTGTTTGGCTCACACGAGGCGGCGAGGGCCCTGATTTCGCGCCACTCGACCCGGCCTCCCGGCGACGGTAGAGACGCCGCTCTTGCGGGCGCCCTCGTCGCTGTGCCAACGACATTCGTCTACACGCCGGTAGATCGCGTGAAGCTGGCGATGCAGAGCGACGGGCGGCGCGTAGCCTCCGGGCTTCCGCCTCTGTACTCCTCAGCCTCGCAGTGCGCCCGCCAGCTCTGGCGCAGCGGCGGAGCTGCGAGCTTCTCACGGGGCTTCTTCGCTACCCTGGCGCCGGGACGTAGCCGCTGAGAAGCTAGCTTCTTCTCGCCGCCCCGTTTCCCTCTCCACGCTTTCCCTCTTCACGCCAGCAGGCGCGGGACGTGCCCGGGTGGGCGTCTTACTTCTATGTCTACTCGGCGGCCAAGCGTTGGCTGACCTCCGGCGGCGGTGTGCTCGATGGCACCGCCGAGCTTTCGCCCGTTGCGAGCCTCGCCGCCGGCCGGGAGGAGCCGAGAGCAGCCGAGAGCAGCCGAGAGGGGCCGGGAGGAGCCGAGAGGAGCCGGGAGGAGCCGAGAGCAGCCGAGAGGAGCCGGGAGGAGCCGAGAGGGGCCGAGAGGAGCCGAGAGCAGCCGAGAGCAGCCGAGAGGAGCCGGGAGGAGCCGAGAGGGGCCGAGAGGAGCCGAGAGCAGCCGAGAGGAGCCGGGAGGAGCCGAGAGCAGCCGAGAGGAGCCGAGAGCAGCCGAGAGCAGCCGAGAGGAGCCGGGAGGAGCCGAGAGGGGCCGAGAGGAGCCGAGAGCAGCCGAGAGGAGCCGGGAGGAGCCGAGAGCAGCCGAGAGGAGCCGGGAGGAGCCGAGAGCAGCCGAGAGGAGCCGGGAGGAGCCGAGAGGGGCCGAGAGGGGCCGAGAGGAGCCGAGAGCAGCCGAGAGGAGCCGAGAGGAGCCGAGAGGAGCCGAGAGGAGCCGAGAGGAGCCGAGAGGAGCCGAGAGGAGCCGAGAGGAGCCGAGAGGAGCCGAGAGGAGCCGAGAGGGGCCGAGAGGAGCCGAGAGGGGCCGAGAGGGGCCGAGAGCAGCCGAGAGGGGCCGAGAGGGGCCGAGAGGAGCCGAGAGGGGCCGGGAGGGGCCGAGAGGAGCCGAGAGGGGCCGGGAGGAGCCGAGAGCAGCCGAGAGGGGCCGAGAGGAGCCGAGAGGAGCCGAGAGGAGCCGAGAGGAGCCGAGAGGAGCCGAGAGCAGCCGAGAGGGGCCGAGAGGAGCCGGGAGGAGCCGAGAGGGGCCGGGAGGAGCAGAGAGGAGCAGAGAGGAGTCGAGAGGGGCCGAGAGGAGCCGAGAGGAATACGCTCGCCTCGCCCGGGGTGTGGCGTGAGCTGTGCCTCTTCACACGCTTCGCTGTGAATGTCGTGACTGGCCTCAGCCCCCCGGCCCATTTCCTTACCCCCCCCCTTTTTTTTGTTTTTTTTTCTCTTTTTTTTTTTTTTTTTTTCCTTCTCTCTTTTATTGTTTTTTTTTTTTTTTTTTCTCTTTTTTTTTCTTTTTTTTCTTTTCTTTGCTTTTTTGTTTTTCTGTTTTTTTTTTTTTTTCTCTTTTTTTTTCTTTTTTTTCTTTCTTTTTTTTCTCTTTTGTTTATTTTTTTTTTTTTTTTCTTTTTTTTTCTT
>NW_005200049.1:39750-60815 GCF_000372725.1 Emiliania huxleyi CCMP1516 | reverse complement strand
GAACCCCCGGGCCCATTCCGTTCACCCCCCCCGGGCGGGGGGTTTTTAGCCCCGGGGGTAGTCTCTCCCCCCCCCCCCCCCCTCCCCAGTGCCTCCAGGGCTCCCACCGCAACCTCTCACAGACTAGCGCGCAGCGCCAGCGGAGGCAGCTGCGTCTCAACCACAAGGCCCGTGGAGCAGGCGGCCTCGCCGGCGCGGCGACGTGGGCGACATGTCTGCCGCTGGACGCGGTCAAGACGCACTACCAGTCGGACGTGGTGGCGTTGCCCGAGATGTGCCGAGATCGCCCGAGATCGCCCGAGATCGCCCGAGATCGCCCGAGATCGTGCGACCTCCCGAAAACTGCCCATGAGTGCGTAGAGGGGTCGAGGGGGCTGCTCTGACGACAGAGAGGGGGACAGACCGGGAGAGGGGCGCTCGCTCCGCAAGTCGCCTGTGAACGGCGCCTGCCCTCTCACCCTCTTTGGTGCGGCCAGGCGCACCGCACGTACCGGGGTGCTTGCCGCGCCATCTTTCGGGCCTCGGGCGTCGGAGGCCGAGATCAGCCGAGATTGGCCGAGATTGGCTGAGATGCTAGCCGTGGGCGGCGTGAGCGGCGCCTCTTCACACCTCTGGCTGTGAACTAGGCTTCTTCGCGGGCTTCTGGACGATGGTGCTCGGCGGTGTGCCGCGCGACGCGGCTTGCTTTGCGGGGACCGAGGCTGCCCAGCGAGCGCTAGCTCTTCGCCGCATGCCACAAGCAGCAAGCACAGCCGCTCGAATAGGATTTGAACCCCGCAACTCTTAGAACCTCTTTTGGGGGTCGGTGGACTTAAAGAATTGACTGCTGTCTTTTTTCCAACGACCAGTACCCGCGCGGGCAGGATGAGGAAAAGGAGCCACGCACCCGGACAGGTGCCCCACACGGCATATTCAAAACAACCCCCCCCCATACCCGGTAGGTCTTTACACAACTCCGCCACAACGTGGACGGTGGAGATGTGACTCCAGGGGGCTGCGCCTATGACGTATGAGCTATGCACTGGGACGTACACACGTATCTCAGTATGGCTAGTTCCATTTCACTGTGGCACAGCTCGCGTTACAAAACCTTGATTTTGACCTTTGCGCGAAAAAGGTACATCTCGGTGCCTTCCAGAGGCAGCTGCGACCCCGCCGAGTGGACGGTAACGCACAGCAGGTGGCGCGGTGCGTTACCGTCCACTCCGCTGGGTCGCAGCTGCCTCTGCGCGTCCTGGGTATGTACCTTTGTCGCGCGCCGGAGACGACTCGACGCCGCTGAGATCGGAGATCAAGCTCTGACAGGTCGCACGTCGCTCCTTTGACGCCGACGTGACTCACCCGTGCAGATCACATCAGGACACGGTCTCGACGCGCTCGGTACGACGCCTGCGACCCGTCTCGGGTCAGGTGGCACGACGCTCATCGCGCCAGCCAGCGCTGCCGTGCAGGTTGCCACGACGAGGTCGAGCACGCTTCTATACGCTCGCCGAGCCTTCCTTTCCATCCCATTTGGCAGCCTGGGAACGGTGGCGGTCAGAGGCAAAGCATACGAGGGGTGGTGGAACCACATGTCACGGCTACTGCCGGCTCGACCCCACGATAGCCTCCAGAGGCTGACTTTGAGGCACAATCATCGGACGACGTCGGCGAGTTGAGTCGCGCTCGCGGTAGCCAGATGACCTCTCATACTAGTATCATCGGCCATGGCCGCAGGAAGCGCGGGGGAGGGCGCTGGGAGCAACACGGAGCTCCGTTGGACGTTTTCAAGATTAGCGTGTCAGAGTGAAATGGAACTAGCCTATGCAGCTACTTCCTTCGCTATCTCACCAAACCATCTCTTTCTCTGTACTGCCATATGCGGCCATGCAATACTGCCTGTACACAGGCTGGCAACGACACGTACAGGCGCCCGCGCGCGACCTCCCACGGCTCATCACGCGCTTTGCAGGCAGGCCGCCATGCTGCGTGGGCCATGGGGCGCCGGCGCGACCACGCGAAGGGCGGCCCAGAGAAACGATCGTGGTGCCATCTGCAGCTCAACGCGCACGCTGTAGTCGGCGCGCACAGTATGCGTAGAGTTCTCGGGCACCTGCCACCGAGTGGGATTGACGAGGGAGCCGCCCCAGGCCAGCTCGACGGAGGCACCAGGGGCGACGCCCGCATAGTAGAGCGGCAGCTCCACAGTCCGTTTGATCGTCGCCTCGGTTGGGTTGAAGAGGTTGGCCATGGCTCGGGGCTCGTCAGGCTTGGCGGAGGCGTTGACGTGCACGATGACCTCGAGGCCGCGGCCTGACGGTCGGCTGACATGCACCATGTCCGCAGAGAGGATTCCACGGTACCTTTTGTAGTGCGCCACCCATAGCGTCCACATCCGCTTCACATCCGGGCTGGCGTCGTCGTACAGCTGCGGTCCGCGGTACGCGGCGATGTTACCTTGGCCGAGGAAGCTGGCCGCCGCTTCCTCCAGCGTGTGTAGGTGGCGGCTCAGCGGTGGCGGCGTGCGCGACATCTCAAAGGCCATCCACCCCATGGTCGTGGGCTTGTGCGTGGTCCCGTCGTACAGATACATGCGCGCGAGCTCAAGGTACTCTCGCGTGCCAGAGGGCGTCACGGGGATGCGATTCCATGCGTCGGTGTACCCCATCGGCTCCTTGTTGGTGCCGCCGCTACTCCAGTAAGGGTCGGGCACGGTGTTGAACGTGTTGAGCTCGCGCTTGAGCGTGCGGTAGAAGTCGACCGTCGCGCGATACTGCGCGAGCTGTGAGTTGTTGACGTGCGCAAAGCCAGACTGGTCTGTCTGCGCGCAGGTCGCCCCTTCGTACGGCCCATCCGTCTCGAGCAGGTCCATGGTCGTGGCGCGGAGGAAGTTGAGGATATTCGCGCGGTACGTGCTGTGGAAAGCCGTGGAAAAGTCGGCGATGCGGGCCGGCATCCCCGAAGGCGCCTTGGCCCCATCGGGGCTCTGGCAGTAGTCGTTGCCGCGCAGGTTGGGAGGGTTCTGCATCAGCGTGTACCCTCCGATCATGACGCCTTTGGATCGGCAGTAGAGCGTATCGTTCTTAACTTGGGCAATGTACGTCTGGTTGGTGGAGCTCGGGTCGAAGCCCGAGCCAAACGAGAGGAGGATGGCCTCGAAGCCAGTCGCGTGCGCCTGATCAGCGACGCGTCGGATGCCAGCTGACGACGCATCTGTCGAGTAGAAGTAGAGCGGGGTCTCGGTCACCTGCGGAAAGAGCGTGCGCACGACGCGCCGGCGGGAGAGCGACTGGCGCGGGAGGTCGTCGCTGTCGAAGAGGGTCAAGAAGACGGTGAAGAAGGACTGCGACTCGCCCGGTCGGATTGGCTGCCACGGGCCGAGCGGGTACTGCACCTGAAGGAGTAGGCCGTTGTTTGCGAGGTCCGCGTGCAGCGACTGGTCGTGGATGCCGCTCTCATAGTCTGGATCGATCCACCACGCCTAATTTATGATCAGCAAGTTATCCCCCGGTCGTGCGGTTGTACGGGTCCGAGAGCCCTCACCGGGTAGTTCATGCGATCGCCAGCGTACGAGCCGTTGCCGGGGTCGGAGGAGGGCTGCTGCGCGAAGCCCCAAAACGTCTTGCGTGGCATGTAGTCCGTCTCCACGTGCACGCGCCGCTTCCCATTCTCTGTCACGTGCAGCTCTTCCGTCACCACCCTCTCCACGAGCACCGACCCGCTGCTGCTGCTCGGCGGCGCGCGCACCTCCACTCGCTTGGCCAGGGTGGGTACGTTGTCGTACCTGTTCACGGTAGCCCGTGTGAAGAGAGGCTCCCTGCAATTAATTAATAATAATGTATAATCATACATTTCGTAGACGATCGATACACGCAGGTTGCATCCACAGCCACAGCGGGTCGGAGGCTTGAAATCCACGCGCAGCTCCACACCGCGAGGCGGCCACGCCGCCATCACAGAGTGGCGCTGGCCCGGAGTCCACGCCCAGCGCGCCTTGATGGGGGCCACCTGATGCGACTGGTAGCTCCAGTCGTCAGATCCGGCAGTAAGATTCCACGCGTCCATATCGAGCATCGCGTAACGCCGCTGCCCGCGGAGCCCACCCACTGCGCGCCCCGCTGATCCGGTGCTGCCGCCGCTCTCATTCCGGTCTGTCAGACCCTCGAGTGCATCGGGTGCGTAGGGAAGGAGCCGCCGACCCGCGTTCTTTGGGTCGTGATCCGGGCAGCTCAGCTTGAGCCGCGCTTCCGGCGCGAGACCACGGAGAGCCTCCGTTGGGCCTCCCACCACGGGGACTTCACTCTGCAGGGAGACCGTCGCCCAATTGGGCGTGACGACGAACCGTCGGCTGATGAGGCCATTGCTCAGAAGCAGGGTCCCGTCCGGCTGCTTTGTCAATGTGGACGCAGCCGGCGGTCGGCTCACCAGCCAGTCCTCCTCTGGTATCATGCCTCTTGCGGGACAAGTTAGCAGCAGCAGCGCGAGCAGCTTCATGTGTGTGTCGTCGGATACAAAATGGAGCTCGGCTAGGGTTGCGCAGCTATGAAGAGGAGCGAGTTCGCGCTGCGCTAGCTCAAACGGCAAAAGAGTTCGCGCTGGATTCGAGGTTCTCTGGGGGGTAGGCCGTCCGGCCGTGCGGCACGGCTTCGCGCGATGCAGTCTGCGCGAGGTGACCCGCCGGCAATCGTGCTCACCCCTCAGAGCGTGTCCGCAAAGGCCGTGTCGAGCCTGTCTGCTGTGAGAGAGAGTTGTTTTGTTTAAATTCTACATACATAGACTACATGCACACCCACACGGACAAGTGCGACCGGCACTCAGCCGCAGCGCGCACGCTCTCTAGGCCGCGCCGCACACGGTGCGTGTTGCCGCTGGTTTTGACCTTGGAGCACTTGGACCCTCAAACGGTCCGCAAGAGCCTCTCATAGAAGCACTTGGAGCACTTGGAGTGCAGTCATCAGCCTCACATCCAGGGCCGGGGAGCTAAGAAGCGCACCCAGCGGGCCGGATGATCGGGATCGGGTTGCGGGCAAGAGAGCCCTAGCCCCGGGGGTGCGCGTTCGCAGGGCAAGGGCCGTAAAGTAAACATAGGTCTCCAAGGGTTAGCCCCGCGTACCGGGTTTCCCCTTAACTGCAGGACGCCCCCTCTACTCGGAGCTAATGAACACCACACTGTACGCCCCACACCACCAGAGTCTGCACTCACACGCACAGGCATTTGAGTAGACCCCCCGCCTGAGGGCTCACCCCCGGTCTTCCCAGGGTTCCGACCCTCCTTGATTCGCTCTCTTGCTCATCTCCCGAGCGTTATGCGACGACCGGTGTGGACGTTTCCCTCGCTGTTGGTGTCGCTTTCTCTGCTGCCGCCCTCCGCCTCCGCCAGGCGGCGGTCACGCGACGAGGGAGGGAGGGAGAGCCGCAGGAGCCCTCTGTGGAGCAGGCGCCCAAAAGCGGCGATGAGCGGCGCCGCGATCAGCCACCTGTGGGCGGTCACCGGGGTGGCGCCAAGCCTCAGCGAGCTGGATCCGGGAAGGGCAAGGGGTCGCGCGGGCCCTGTCCGCAGCACTTGAGCACTTGAGCACTGGATAGGGTCGATTCCGCATGGTACGGGACCCCTCGATCGTCTCGCCCTCCCTCACTGGTGTGTTCATCGGGGGGGGGTCATAACAAACACGGTACAGGATCGAGGTGCACGCTGCCAAAGCAGTGTCGTCCCCCCTCTCCCCGACGGCGATGGCGGTGTGACCGATCGAGCTACAAGAGGAGCTTGGTCAGCAGGATCCGGGATAGTCAGATGCACTACCTCACAAATCCGCAGCAAGCAGTGCTAACTAAAACGACAAAATTCCGGATGGACCGGAGAGTGTCTACTCTTTCGACGCATCGTGGTCCTCGACCCCGCCGAAAAGCTGGCTGGTGGTCGCGCGCGGCGCGTCGGCGTGGCTATAAGCCGGATGAAGATTCTGCCCCACACAGCCCCTTACCCCTTCAGCTTCACCCTCGCCTCGCTGCTTGGTGTTTCTGAACACGTAGACGACCACGCTGTGGGGGTTGTGTGCGGGTTGTGTCTGGGAGGGAGGGAGTCTTTGGGAGTGGGGTGCACAGGCTGCTCACCCACGGCCACCGGGCCGGTGCTTGCACTTTGAATGCCGTGGGGCTCCTGCCCGTGTCCCGGGCGTGGAGATGCGAGGGTCGCCCCCCCTTGCCCCACCACTTTGTTTGTGTGGAGACGTTTACCTTACCTTACCTTAAAGCCGTAGAGGGCGTCTCAGCCGCCCCGCCTGACACTGCACTTCATGCAGGCACATGCGGCCCCCTCCACCATCCTCGCCCAGGGATCTACAATGCTGTCCTAAGGTCCGATCTGTGGGCTCTGCCTGCGCTCGGCACCGGGCACCGCCTCGGTCTACAAAATGCGCCTGCGGGCGGACCCTTACAGATCACAGAGCTCACAGATCATGGCACATGGCGGTCCACGGCAGAGTACACAACGAGGCTCCGCTCGCGCCTCTCTCTACAGCGCGGTTGCGGCGCCGCTGCCAACCTTGCCCCCTCTCCGCCGCGCCCGCTGCACCCACCACACGAGGAGCGCCGCAAACGCGAGCAGGAAGAGGGTCGCAAACAGCAGCAGCGGCCAAAGGTCCCAGCGGTTATTCTCGCCGAGCACGCCCGCAGTGTAGCCGACGGCAAAGAGCTCCATGACGAGTCCAAGCGCGGCGAGAGCGACCATTATGCGGGTCAAGCCGTCGCCGCCGCCGTGGCGTCTCGCCTGCCAGATCGCCACTCCGTGGCCGCACAAGCAGCAGACTGCGACTCCACCAAGGACAAAGCCGAGCAGTCCGACGCGCAGGACGTCACACCCGCTGCCGACGCAGAGAGCAGCCGCGGGAGGGAGCCCCAGGAGAGCTATCGAAGGAGAGGGTATACGTCGAGCGGGCATCCAGAGGACCGGGCTGAGAAATTGGAAAAAGAATGCACAACCCCTGCACGGGTTTTATTAAATGAAATCGATTGCCATACAGACATGGGTGCGAAACAACGACACGACCAAGGCACGGGCAGAGGAACGAGAGAAGAATATAGGGTGGATAAAGCGCCTGTTCACGGCATGGAGGGTGAGCCACGCCGAACGTACTGAACGTAGAGCCGAGCGGGAGGAAGAGGGGGAAGACGACTCCGAGGAGGACGAACCAGTGGAAATCCCGTTGTCAGCCGTCACGATGCACCCGAAGGGGACCACAGCGCCGGCATCATCAGTGAGGGCACAAGTGTTCGAAGAGAGAGTGGACCTGAGCAACAACATGACCTGGAGGCAAATGATCGGAGTGGGAGTCAGAAATGTGGTCCTTGCGCGAGGGGAGCTCGATAGACTCGAGGGGCCAGGATATGCAGCGAGGAGGGCGGAGCTGCGCCGAAAGGCGCAAGAAGCCGCGAGAGCAAGGGACCGGCAGGAGGCGGCGGCGCCGCAGAACGAAGAGAGGAGAGCGACGCGACAGAAGAAGAAGAGACAAGGGAAAGAACGACGAGAAGGGGGCGACCGCGAGGTGGCATGAAGGTCGCAGCGAGAATCTGCGAGAGACTGCGAAGAGAGATAGGAAGAGGCGGACGCCCAAGGGTGGGCGACGGCTAGCGCATCACACCCCTCTCCTTAAAATCCCTGTGTGGTGGCGGCGTGCCGTCCTCCCATCCCTCCCTTGGGTTGTCTGTTTTCTTTCTTTCTTTCTTTAAATGAACTCGGGGGCACAGGACGCGGTACAAACGGGGTACACCAAAAGGCACGGGCTGCCTGCACGGCGTTCACTCGAACGCCATGCACATGGCGCGGAGCAGCCCCGGGTTGGTGTCGAACCCGAGCGGGTCCTCCTCCCAATCCCGGCGCCCACCCTCCGCGTCATCCTGCTCATCGTGCGCGTCGAGCACCCTGCCGAGGCACAGGATCGTCCCCTTGGGAACGCCTGCCCCTCGCGCGCGTGGGAGCTCTCCCTGCACCGCCATCACGAACTTCTCGCGCGCCCACTTGCCGCCACGGCGGCAGTGCTGGGGCGCGCGCTCGCGCAGCTCCTCGTAGAGCTCCTCGGCCCTCGCCACCTCCGCCGCCCAGCCCTCCGCCGACGCCTGAGCCGACTTCTTCTCCCTGAGCGTCTTGAACACCGGCGGCGGCGCCGGCGATGGTGCCACCTCCGGCTCGCCCGCCGCCTCTGCAGCGCGCCGCCCCTTCCTCGCCTTCTCCTTGAGCCGCTTCCTAGCGCTCTTGGTCAACGCCGGCGCCGCCGCCGCGGCCTCGCCGGCCGCCGCACCGGCGATGGATGTCGAGGATGATGAAGATGATGAAGCCGTTGTCGCGTTGCAAGCGGGGCGGAGAGTGTCGAAAAAAGAAGTGACCGTGTCCGTTGTGCCAGCGCAGCCTGGCGCAGACGCCAGGCCGCGCAGGGGCGCGGCCAATGCCGCAGCCTCCCCGCTGCCCGTTTCGGGCTCCTCCTCCTTCGCCGCCTCAGCCACCTCTGCCGCCGCCTCCGCCGCCGCGCGAGCCGCCGCCGCGCGAGCCGCCGCCGCGCGAACCGAATCGCGAGCCAAGATCTTGAACTCCCTCTCGCGAGCCGCCGCGCAGACTTCCGCCCAGGAGCGCACGTCCCGGCAGCAGCGCACGTCCCGGACATCGCCACCAGCCCGGCCGCGACGCGCCTCGATGTCCTCATACGCCCGCACCGTCGCCATCGCCGACGCCAGCAGCCGAATCGCTGCCCCGTCGAGGAGGCAGCGTTCGTCGTAATTGGCGGGCCAGATTGTGGCGTATCCGCGGGCGCATATCACGCAACAAGGCCCGACACTCAAAGGGTCAGGAGGCCGGTAGGCATGGATGAAGGCCGCTGATGAAGATGATGAAGCCGTTGTCGCGTTGCAAGCGGGGCGGAGAGTGTCGAAAGAAGAAGTGACCCTGTCAGGGGTGTCCGTTGTGCCAGCGCAGCCTGGCGCAGACGCCAGGCCGCGCAGGGGCGCGGCCAATGCCGCAGCCTCCCCGCTGCCCGTTTCGGGCTCCTCCTCCTCCATCTCCGCCTCCGCCGCTGCCTCTGCTGCTGCGCGGCCCTCAGCAGCTGCCTGGCGCCTGTACTCCTCGAACACGGCCACCTCTCGCCGCACCGGGCACACCTGCCGGTAGGCCGCCGCCGCCGCAGCCCACTCCTCCTCATCCTCCCTCGCAGCGTCGATCGTCCCATCGCCGCTCGTCGGCAGCGCGGGCACCAAGGGGTCCAAACTGGACACCTCGGTCCCACCTCCGATTCCACCCTCTGCGGCCTGCGCATCACAGGCGCCGCTGTCCGCCTCTTGGGGGCGCGCGCCGCCGCGGCCCTCGCCGCCAGCCGCCGCCCCGCCGCCGTGCTCCTCGCTAAGTGGCCACCGACAGCCGGCGGCACGAGCTGCACCCGCGGCTCCACGGCGATGTCGACCGACGAGAGCGCCCTCTCGAAGCGCTCCAGCTGCGGCAGCGCGCTGGCGGAAGAACCGGTGCCGGCCATGGCTAAGACGGAGAGCCTGCGAGCGAGCAGCCTTTGCATGTGCGGGTCCAGGGCAAGCCACCGTGCCGCCACCAGCGTCGGCTGAGAAGAATTACTCTTCCGCGCCGTGTAGTACTCCCTTGGCTTGTCCGTTTTCTTTCTTTCTTTTCTTTAGCCGTGTAGTACGGGAGAGAGACCTAATGCATCTCTGACATGATGCGGCTCATACTACCTCCACTGCCTGACTAAGCACGGTGGTGTCGGGATGCGCGCGGGCAAATATGCGGCGCACGATCTTGTTGAATTCACGAACGTCGCCGAAGCCCGCTTCGATCACCGCCAGAAGCCGCTCGCGGTCCTTGGGCAAGAAGCACTCCGCCTTGGCCGCGTCGAAATTCTGAAACGTCGCCGTGAGCTCTGCCTGCCCCTGGGTTGGATCCTTGCGCGGATCGGCAATGAGTAGGACCTCGATCCGCTCCGCGGAGCCTCCCATGCGGAGGAACGTGAAAATCTCGAGCAAACACTATGGGGGGGGGGGGGGGGTCAACGGGCTCGCGCCGAAAGTGTATGTGACGGAGCGGCGGCGGTGGGTTAGAGAGCGGCCACTCTCACCCAGAGGCGGCGGCAGAAGGTCGGCCCCGCCACAACGAGCAGCCTCTGGCAGCCCGCGAGGAAGATTGGCAGGCACGTGAGCGCTTGATCAATGTTGGTCTGGTCAATGCAGGCTTTGTCTAGCCACAGCGTGGGTTCGTGCCCCGTTTCGCGCCGCTGGCAATGCGCCCAATGCGCAATCACCGCGTACTTGGCACCGGGGACCTCTTCCTCGTCCTTCCAGCTATGACTCAGGAACGCAGTGACCTCACCCAGCCGCGCCGGAATCGACTTCGCTGCAAGGTCCGAGGCGGCGGGCGTCGAGACGGGTGAGGTGCGTCGCGTGTCAGTGGCCCCGGAACTAGCCAGATCTTTGGCAGTGAGGCGGCTGGCCGGCAGGCAGCGGAAGAGCGCCTCTGCGTCCGCGAGCGCTCTCTCCGGGTTGGCACGTCCGACGAGCGCCGCGATGGCTGCCGCCTCCTCTGCCTCGCTACCGCGGCCACCAACTCGTCCCAGCCAGCGAGTCACCCGGCCACGGTTGGCGGGAGTCGCAATAGCGGCGATCGCGACGGAGACGAGCCCCAAAATGATGTGACCGATCCAAGCCGAGCGGACTGGCAGCAGTCCGGCACCAGACCAATGTGGGTGGTAGGCAAGCACAGTGGAATAAAAGCCAACGGAGAGCATCCCATAGCAGGCGGAGTGTAGGCGCAAGACAGCCCACATACGCTGCAGCGCTTGGCGTGGCTGCATGATTGGCAGGTGTTTGCAGCCGCCACATGGCAGCGTGGCGGCGAGCGCTGCGGCCGCGCTAAGGTGCGCCACGATCTTAGGAAGAAAGAAGCGTTGGCACTCGAATCTGCCAACCCGTCCGTGAAAGCTACCTTCGTGCCTGCCAACTTCTATGCAGCGAAGAGCGTTATCGTACGCGAGACCCATGTAGAAGGCGACGAAGATAGCGCATATTGTGCGAATCGCGCGCTCGTCGGTGGGGAAGAGGGCGAGCAGGCCCAGAAAGAAACCCAACCTGACCGAAATACACCAGTAGTCTTTTTCTCCCACAACATTGTCGATCGGGGTCCCCGCGGCGGCCATTGCCGCTGGCAAGATCCCATACACGACGAGCGCCCACCCAACCTGCCCCATCGCACCGCTGACCTGCAGCCGCCGCCACGCCGCCGAGCGACTCGCCTGGCGGAGCCGGCGCGCCATCCGCACTAAGGCCTGCTCGTGCGTGCTCGTTGTTGGAACGCCAGCCACAGATGAACGGGATTGCCGGCGAAGGCAGAGCCCGACCACCAGGAGCGTAGGCAGCAAGCTGATGACAGCAGCGACGGAGTAGACCACCGACACTGTCACCCGAATTTCACGCAACCGCGCCTCCAGGTTGGCCTCGAGCTTTACGAGGTCCTGTTCGAAGTTGTCCGAGACGGTTGACGACGACGTTGCGCACAGGCAGGCGTACTCGCCCCCTTTGCATCGCCTGTCACCCCACTGCCCTTCTTGGCCCTCCTTGACGGCGCAATCCTCGGGTGCCTTTGTGGCGCAATTGTTGGGCTCCCCAGCCGCCCAGTTGGTGAAGGATGGCACCTCCCCGTCGACGCATCTTCCCCATCCCTCCGCAGGCTCTCGGCTCGTGTCGTGCTGGTAAATACCGAGCCAGGCCACATCATCTCCGATTAGTTCTCCAGCGACATTGTTCTCTGCCACCGAACGAATGCACGCTGGCGTTGATCCTTGAGCAGCGCACAAATCAACACAGGCACTCAGCGAGGACGCACGCTCGCGCGGGACGCCCAAGCATCTCGAGGGGCTGTCAGGGCTGACTCGCCAACCGTCAGGGCAAAGCGAGCGCGTTCCCGCCGACTCTCCCGCCGCTGCTATAGCCGCTCCCGATACTCCTGCCGCTTCTGCCGCCAGCGCAATCGACGTCGGCGGCGACAATTCCGGCGAGCGGTTTAGCTGGGCGGGAGACGGCAGCAAGACAGCCAGCAGCAAGGCTTGACCCATCCTTCTTCATCCCCCGATGCTTCCTTCTTTGTGCGTGACGCGACTCTCGAGGTATCGAGGGATGCCGCAATCACGGCCCTCTATATCTATCTATCCATCTCGGAAAGGAGGAACCTCTTCCCAAGAGCACCACTCTTGGAGCGCCGCCACCACCACCCAGCGGAGCGCTGCAAGCAGCGCCGGGCAATGACGGCTTACCGCGCCCACCCAGCCCGGCCCTCGGGAGAGAGATTGTTTGTTGCCCCCTCGGCACACCCCAGCAGCCAATGTGTGACGGCTCGAACCCGCTAAGTCATCCCGCAAGCGGAATGGCCCGCCACTCGATCCCGCAAGCGGGCGTACGAACCGCGAGCGGCTCGCACTCGTGGCACACAGGCGTCCAACTTTGGCTTGGCCCGTCTCTCCCTATCCTGCCTTTCCCATCCTGGCTCGTCGATCGCTGCCGCTCCCCACCATCCTGCCAGGTGCATTGTAGAAGAGCGGCTCCATTAGTACGCGGCCGATCGACCACTGCCCTCCGCGTCTCGCTTCCTTGAGTGTGCTCCTTCTGTGCGGCTTCGTCTCCATCGTATGGTACTATTCCCGTGGTCGTTCCAAAAGTGGTTAGAGTAATCTGGGGTGGTCGGTGGGGAGGTGCATGAAGTCACACAGTGAGTGGAGTATGCGCTCCCCATCCGGAGGTGACCGTAGCCCTCGTGGATGTAGAGAGAGAGATTCTTCTTGGATGTATGTCATTACGAGATTGACGCCCTTGTGTGTAGTATAAACTGCGGGTGAAAACCTGGTTTGTGGAGCTCCCGCACATTACCTAGAGAGCACGGCATTCCGCGGGGCCATGATCTCGGTTCCGCACTGGACTTTTTTTGTAGTGGAGAGAATTAAGGAATCTTTCTGCTCTGGCAGGCAGCTGCATCATTTCCCTTTACTTCAATCAGCTGTGTGCACTCAAGTGCTATTACTGTCTGAATAGCTGTCTAGACGCTCCGATTTTGCTGTCTGGACGCTGTCTGGACACTGTCTGGACGCTGTCTGGACGCTGTCTGGACGCTGTCTGGACATGGAAGATCGCATGAGGTGTGAATAGACCTGCAGACAGGAATCATACTCTGATACTCAACAACACGTCGGCCAGCTGTGAGCGATCAAAACTTGAGTTGCATTCTCTTGGTTGGATGGATGGACGTGGTATGACGTATGTGGACAAAACATCTTTCTCAATGGAAACCGATGTGAAAGGACGGCGTGGCGGCGCCGCAAGCGCGTTCGGTCGCGCGCGCCCCGAGGCCGCCGTCGTGGGTGCAGCGTGCGTGCCTGACTGAACTGCTGGGCTCGCGCTTTGCCCGATGCGCAGCGGCGGGTCGACGTGGCTACTGCCGGCCCGCAGCTTCTTCATCGGCTGCGGCGCGGGGCTCGCGGCTGCAGCATGGAACCCGACCAATGTGTGCCCACGCTTGCTCTGCCCTTTCCGCAGCATCGTTGCGACGCTGGCGTTGCCCAGTTGCCGCCACAGTTGCCGCTCTGCCCGAGTTCTTCGCGGGCACTTTGGGGGACCCTTCTGTGAGAGGGCCTGTCTAGACAGCTTAGACAGCTGTCTAGACAAAACTACAAGTTCAAACTTCAAGTTCTCAAGTTCTCTTAAGTTAGGCTGTCTAGACGCCCCCCCCCCCCTCAATGGCAAGTAAAGAAAGCGGCATGCGGATGGGTGGGTGGGTGGGTGGGGAGTGGCCTCGGCAGCGCCAGGGGTGCTGTCAGGGGTCGTCCAGCCACGACTACGAGACTTTACTGTGAAGAGTGGAGCCATGTGCCACTGTCTGGACGCTGTCTGGACGCTGTCTGGACACGCTGTCTGGACGCTGTCTGGACACTGTCTGGACGCTGTCTGGACACTGTCTGGACAGGCTCAGGACTGTCTAGACATGTGCGGGAGCTCCACAAACCAGGTTTGAAGACCTCCACATCCTGGCAGCGTTGCCCGCCCTCTGCATACTCTTGAATGAGCGTCTCCCTCTTCACCGCATGCCGACGCACTTGTTGTAGCCCCTCGGCGTTAGCTGGGGCCTCAAACAAAGAATCTCTAGAGTGCCGCTGGCTGCTCCAGGGCAGCCTGCCTACAGAGAGAGCCCCTCCCGCTATGTCTATTCAAGCGAGTGCCTTTTGTTGTGCAATTCTATTCAATCGGAAAAGGGAGGGAATGAGTGAAGGAATGGCGCCGACATTCATGAAGGACGTAAAGAGTGGAAGAGGTGAAGGAAGAGACTGGCCCGGAGTCAAGCAAGCCAGCCGAGGCGCAGTCCACCGGCGCTCCTCCCTCCTACCTCATTCGCCCCTCAACCACTCCGCCTTACACCACACCAGATCGGGCAACACCTCACCGCACGAACCCGTGCCCATCGAGAGCACACGCCGTGAGCGCGACCCGGCTCCTCCGCCCGCAGAAACCATGCTTGCCAAGATTGCAATCGCCGCAGCCTTCGTGACGGTCGTGAGCGCTGCTCCCATCATGGACGCATCTCAAGCGGCTAGCACTCCGGCGATCCAGAACATCACCGTGGCATCTGTTCCGATCGTCGATGTCACCGGCGGCAGCGCCGGCGGCTGTGGCGGCACCCAGATAGGCTGTCTGTGCCCGGAGGCCGGCTGTCCAAGCAAGCCTCAGCCGCCACAAGCGCCGCCGACGCCGACGCCGACGCCGCGAATTTCGGCCTGGACAATCGTGATGCTATTGCTGCTTGCCTTCGCGCCGCTGCTGATAGGTGTCAGTCTCTTTGCTCGCGAGCAAGCGAACAGCAATGAGGCGGAGCACTCAGCAGCACGAGTCGGTGGAGATGTCTCTGCTCCGGGACCGGCTCAGCGCCGCGCAGTCTGCAGACAACAAAGTGCGCTTGCTCATCACGCTCAGCTCGTTCTCGATTGGCTGGATTGTGGGCGTCTACGTCGAGGCGAGCTTGAGGGTCATGGAACTCAGCATTGTCTCTAAAGTCGTCACTGGTGTG
Source organism: Emiliania huxleyi CCMP1516 (assembly GCF_000372725.1). Taxonomy (NCBI): domain Eukaryota; phylum Haptophyta; order Isochrysidales; family Noelaerhabdaceae; genus Emiliania; species Emiliania huxleyi. The sequence goes on along the minus strand of NW_005200049.1, from coordinate 45,751 downwards.
CTCGCTGTCTTGTCCCGGCTTCTGGTCCTCCTCGCCTGCCGTCCACTCGACCAGGTTGGCGTCCGTATGGCTGGCCTTCTCCTTGGCACCCACCGGCTCGTGCAGCGCTGGAACAGGCCGAGCTCATAGGGCGCCGAGCTCGCCAGCTGCAGCCCTGCAGTTCTCGATACTGAGCCCTCCTCCCGACCCGCTCTTGATGTCCATCCGGTCCGCGCCGTCCAGCTGGGCGGCGCCGTCGCGTACGAGCCGGCCTCGACGCGCTCGCGGCTGCCGCGGCGGCCTCGGAGGCGCGCTCGGCGAGCGGCCGCGCTCGGCGGTGCTCCTGCTGCTGCCGTGCCGCCGAGCGGCGTCGAGGCTCCAGAGAGGCGATGCCAGTGACCGGCCGCGTCGGAGGCCTCGCTCCGGTCAAGTTCCTCGCGCTCTCTCCACCTCTCTCGCCGCAGTTGCGTAGGCGACAAAATGAGCTCGCTCGCGAAAATCACAAACAGTTGGAGTGGGAAGGGGTGCTGGGCCCGAGCCGGCTTGACACTGCGGACACGGTCCGTCTGCGTCATTCCCCCCAGGCTGATTCGCCGTCTCGTACTTCCTCGCGCTTTTTCTCACCCTTGCCCAGAAGCTTCCCACGCCAAAATGCGGCGCGATGCAGTCCTGCTCGTGGAGGTTTGTGCGTTGAGAACAGAATCCAGTGCGGTGCAGTGTGGCAGCTTGCGAGGAGCGGTGACGGGTCGTTTGCCCGTGGAGCCAGTTTGCCAAACCGGGAGGGGCAGAGCGCGGGGCCGCTCGCACTGTCACACCTCGCACATCCCGTCCTGGACACATCACTCGTGGATAGTGCGCAGCCGCCGCCGTGTGCGCCAATTCGTCGAGAGTGCGCAATGACCGGACGCTCGGGAAAGGTTTATGTAAGTACATTTGAAAATGGCCGAGTTCGTCTCAGTTATCGCCTCTCAGTTATATCGTGAGTCTTTGTCTCTGACGTCCGACGACATGTCACATGAAAAGTCATGAACATGACAGGCGGCCGGTCTCGGGGTCTGAGACTCGCTGCTGACCGCCGACATTCCGCTCTCTGAGTCGTGAGTGTGCGCCCTGGAGGCCGGCCTCCCGAGTCGCCGGCGCCCAGTACGTCAAGCTCCCAGCTCATAGACTCAGAGAGGGACGTGGTGGGCGCAGAAGCGGGCGAGTGATGTCCGTTGCGAAAGCCCGAGGGCGGCTCGGCAGCCCCGGGTCGGCTGGCGAATAGCCTGCCGTGCCGTCAAAGAGCAGAACGCGTAAGCAGCGGCCGAGATGCGCTGTCCTCGGCCAGCGCGGGTCCTTCGTCGCGGCGTCGCGGTCTCCTGGTCGAGGAGACCGGCGCAAAGGGCGTGGCTCACTCGCGCGGCAGATTAGCGCGAGCTTCGGCCGAGCACAATGCGATTCGCCCCACCACCCATCCGAACGAGATTGAGTTCGGTCCGCGGGCACGTCGAGGGCGAATCACGCCACGCGGCGGTGGCGGCTCGGGCAACATACACACGTCCTCGAAATAGTAGCGCGCCGGAAGACCGAGGCAAAACTCCGCGCGCCCGAGACGACCTGCGCGGCGGGGACGGCTCTCTCGACTCCGCGTGCACGAGTGGGGGCCTCGGAAGCGGCGAGATGCGGCGCCGAGAGAGGGAGACATGTGCCGCTCTCGCGCCTGAGCGCCAAGCGCAGGCGTCGCGAGCCGGTGGCGGAGCCGCCGAGCGTCGCGAACGGTCCACCGCTCGCGCACGCGTGCAGCCGGTCCAGGGCGGCTAGGCAGAAAGAAGAATGGCGCGAATTGAGGCCGTACGCGCCCAGCGCGAGCCTTGTTCCAGAGCGGCTGGCTGTCGCACGAGCCGGATCTCTACAACGCCATGCCGACTCTGCATCGGTCTTCGATACCAGACGCCTGTGGCTTGATGGTGAGCTGTGCGCGGGGGTAGATTACTCGTTCCGTGCCTGCAACAACGCGCGGTGCTACATATTTGGCATCGTTTTCGTCGTTGCCACTATCTCCCGCTCGCCACGCCGCGTCCTCCAAAGACTCTGCACTCTTCCGCTCACCGAGCACAACCGCGGGCGCATCCTGCACTTCATTTCTGGAATGGGCCTCTCGGAAGAGTCTCGGAAGCTCGCCGCAGTTGGCAACCTGCTGGGCGCCTCGTTTTGCAACCCGGTGGACAGCCGGGTCGACGTGGCAGTGAGCACATTCACCGCAATTCCTTTCTCCGCGCTCAGTGCCGAAGTGTTTCGTTCGTCCAAGGCAACGAGGGAGGAGCAGGAGGATGCAGTGGCGCGGCAGCTGCGGCGCGTGGGCGAAGTGGATGCATTCATATCTCATGCATGGGCGGACGACGCCGATTTGAAGTACGCTGCGCTCTCAGATTGGGTAAAGGACTTCCAGAGTCAGCACGGGCGCGAGCCTCTGCTGTGGCTGGATAAGCTTTGCATCGACCAGAGCAACATCAAGCAGCGCTCTCTGCGTGGGCTTCCTGTCTACATTTCGGGCTGCAAGAAGCTGCTCGTGTTGGCCAGCCCAACCTACTGCACGAGGCTGTGGTGCGTGCTTGAAGTTTTCGTCTTTGTGACACTGGGCGGACGGATCGGCGACATCACGATCCTCCGACCGACCGCATGCACCGTGGCGGACCCAGATGCGCCAGAGAAGCTCAAGCAGCAGCTCCTGGCCTTCAAGCTGTCCAAAGCAAGATGTCTTCGAGCCACTGACCGAGACCGCATTCTCTCGACCATCGAGGCGGTCTTTGGCTTCCAAGACGCCTTCAACCGGGTCGTGCGCGAGCTGATGGGGCGGCGTAGCTCGTGGGCCGGTCCGTGTGTGCCTTGACTGGAACCCGCAAGTCCGGCGCCATTCGAGTCTCTCTCTAATGCCTCGGCGATGCTGATGGTGATGTGTAGTAGAATGGCGATGGTGATGTGTAGTAGCATATTCATATTGCGCCGCGCAGCTAACGCGGGCTTGGTTGGCATCTCCTCCAGTCCGTCATTACGTCAGTAGCATGCCATCAGTACGTCAGTAGCATGCCATCAGCACGTCAGTAGCATGCCATCAGTATGTCAGTAGCATGCCATCAGTACGTCAGTAGCATGCCATGCATTACTACGTGCCTCCCCTCTCACAGCAGACAGGCTGGGTTGTCTGTTTTCTTTATTTCTTTATTTCTTTCAGACTGGCTAAAGAAGAATTTTACAACAAAGCTCCATCGCACGACACTGGGCACGGGACTGGCGCGCACTGGCACTAACACAGGCACACAACGCCTAAGTAAGCGATACTCCCGCGAGGGCGGCGAGGCACTTTTAGCTCCGTGCACTCGCCCACCCTCGCCACAGGCAAGCTCATTAACTCACAATCTGCTCTGCGATAAGCAGGAGAAAAACGACGAGAGTGGGACGACCGCGAGGTGGCATGAAGTTGCAGCGAGAATTGGCGAGGGACGGCGAAAAGAGATAGGAAAAGAGGCAGACGCCCGAGGGGGGTGACGGCTAGCCCACCACACTCCTCTCCTTAAAATCCCTGGCCCTCCCTTGGGTCGTCTGTTTTCTTTCTTTCTTTCAGATCATGATTCTACCAATTTCGGCCCCTTAGTAACACGGCTAACGGGTCACACGGGTCCACACGGGTCCACGCGTTTCACTCGGGTCACACAGGTCCTCACGGGTCACATGGGTCACAGGGTACGGGCCCTCAACGGAAGTCAGCCCATTTGCACTTCCAGCACTCGCGTTGGCAGCCAGGTCCCGCAGTGAAAGCTTGCCATGACGCCTGGCAGTTTCCATGACCCCAGCCCCAGTCGCGTTGGCAGGGGCAGCGCCTCGGCCCGTGAGGCAAGTCTTCGTGGAGGACGAGCCTGAAGCGCCCCTCTCGTCTCCTGCCGAACCCAATGTGCTCGAGCAGAGCCATGGCGTCTTTGGCGACTGGCAGGCAGAGCGAGGCGCTCGTGCATACCTCGTCATCAGTCCACGCGCGATCACCGTCCGCTGCTGCCGCCGCAAGGATCAGCCGTGCGCCGGCAAAGCTGGGGCTTGCAACACGTGACCGTGAGCCGCAGGCCGCAGTCACAGGCAGGATGCCGAGGAGCTGGGAGCAGGCAAAGCAGGCTGCGTCGCTGCACACACCCCTCCCTGCCAAAAGAAGGCGCTGCACGAGCTCTCGCTTCGGGCCAGACGCGTCGAACCCGATGGTCGACAGCATGCTGCGCAACCTCGAGCTGGAGGTTCTGGCCAGCGCAGGGTTGCGCATGCGTACGCGCGCCAAGATGGCCTCTTTGTCGAGGCGCAGGTGGGTCTCTTCACTGCAGTCCTTGAGTGCCCTCGCAAGAGCTGGCCAGGCCAGTGCCCCACGAGCGGCACTGAGCCCATCGAGGTGCTCCACGATGCAGCTCATGGCATCTGCGCTTGCTTCATTGGCAGCATTCGTGCAGGTCGGTTCGGCATGCAGCGGGCTCAATCCGGCGCCGCCTGTACTGCTCTTCCACCCACCTCGCCGCTTCTCTTGCAGGAGCCTCCGCAGCATAAGATGCCCATGCACCGGTGATCGTGCCAACTGTTTGCAGCCCGTTTGTCCAAACTTTTTGACGCGGGTCAAAGCAAGTGACGGTCCACCATCCCGGCGGTAAACGGAACTCGTCCTCGTCCTCATAATCTAAATTGCTGCAGCTCTAGGCCATCGAGCCTGGCCGGTGGCACCCGTCAAGCGGCACTCAGTCGAAGGAACGGGCAGAGTCCTTTTACGTGTGACAAGGAGCCACGTGGCCCTGTTTCGCGTTTTTATTCCCCGCCGGTCCACGTTCACGCCTCGCGCCCCCACGAGGCGGCGCCTGTTGGAGGCGAGCTCGGTCGCGTTGTAGCGCAGAGCGTTGTAGCTCACGTGGGTGGGCGGGTCGAGCATGCCCAGCCTAGACGTCGGGCCAACCTCGGGTGCGCTCGGGTGAGCTCGCGGCGGGCGGGAAGGTTGAGCTGCGCCCCGCCGCGGAGCGCGTCCCATCTCCGCCGCGGGGGCCGCTAAGCCCGGCTGCGGCAATCGCATGCAATGCGGCATGCACGGCACCCTCGGCAGCGCCTGTACCGACGCCGCCGCCCGCGCGCTCGCCCGCAGCACCATCGCCGCCGGCCATCGCGCTGCTGCCCGCCTCGAGCAGCGCCGCGACGCTGCCGACATCCTGGGCCAGCAGCTGCGGCACCACCTTATCTGAGATGGGCGCAGAAACTTGCGCCCGCTCGAGGAGGGCCGCGATATCCTCGTCGGGAGCGATGGTCGGCCACGAGGCCGCCATCACGGTGGTGCCCGGCCGCGTGGGCCGGGCTGCGGTCCGGCGCTCGCTGGTGGCGGTGAGAGCGAGCAGAGAGAACGTTTCGCGCGCTTTTCTGCTCGGGGTTTTCTTCCTGTGTCGAGCCTGTGTGCTGTGAAAGAAAGAAAGAAAGAAAACAGACACGCCAAACGAGGGATGGGACGAGGACAGGGTCCCTGTGAGAGAGAGTTGTTTTGGATAAATTCTTTCTTTTCTTGCATTTTTGCTCCCGGCTTAGGGAGCAAGCAAGCCCACTCAACCCCAAGTACTCACCATTCTTACAGTGGTGTAGCTTGTGCAGAGGCTGCAGCCTCTGCTGGGGCGGAATGCGCGGGGTTTTCGGCGCGATGCCCTCGGCGAGTACACGCTACAGCTGTGCCGCACGCTCTCCTGCGCGCGCGTGACGTGTGGGACGCGTGCGCTGCGCTCAAACGTCGCGATTTGGCGATAGGCGCTCGAGCCGGCGCACAGCGGATAGGTGCGCCGCGCAGGGGGGGTCGGAGGGGTGCGAGAGGGGGCGTGGGTCGGGCGCGCACCGGCTGGCTCCGGGAGCGGCCGTCACGTCGAGGAGTGGGGCTGTCCGCGGCTCTCGCGCCGAGGCGTGCCGCTCTGCTGCGCCGCCGACTGCCCCTCTTCCGAGCCGGCGCGTGGAGGCGAGCCGCGGCCGGTGTCGCTGGTGCGGGGGCGGC
>NW_005200049.1:36035-39650 GCF_000372725.1 Emiliania huxleyi CCMP1516 | reverse complement strand
GCGCCCCCCTCGCCGTCTGTTTCCCGCCGTACTCGAGTATGGTGTGCGGTGCGCGCACGCGCAGCGCACACAGCAGCACCTCCCCACACCCCACCCACCCCGTCGCGCCGCCGCCGCCGCCCCCGCCGCCGCCGCCGCCCCCGCTGTAGGTGTAGCGTTTGGGGGGGCGACTGGCGACGGCAAAAATGCAAGCCCCGCCCCTGGCCACTGTTTGCCCTGCGAAAAATTCTTGTCGTGCCAGTGTGCTGTGAGAGAGGCTTGTATCTTAAGAATTCTTTCTGGGAAACGACTAAGCCGCGACCGCGCGGCGATAAGATCGAAATGTCAGTGCGAGCCTTCACCCGCATCGCCGCGGGCGGCGGCGGCTTGCTCGCGGCCGGCTTCGTCGACAGGGCGCTCACGCCGCAGACGCGACCGCTCTCGACCGCTGCTGCCGCCGCCGGGACGCTAGGCCACATTCGGCTCTACCAGTACCAGGTCGCGCTCGCGGAAGAGCGCAGCCGTCCGCGCCTGCCCTCCCGCGCCTGAGCTCCGCCATCTGCCCACCCGCGCCGCCAGATCTGCCCGTTCTGCAACAAGATCAAGGCGCTGCTGGACCTGCACGGCCTCGAGTACGAGACGGTGGACGTGAACCCGCTCACCAAGAAGGAGATCAAGCCGTGGCGCCGCCGCCGCCGCCGCCGTGCCGCAAAGCCGCCTCACGCCACGCCGGAAGAACCGACCCGCCCTTTAGGTCGGAGTACCGGAAGGTGCCCATCGCGGTGCTCACACCGCCGGCGGGCGGCGAGCCGGAGCAGATCAACGACTCTCCCGTCATCGCAGAACGGCACGTTCCGAGACGTTTCCTGCCACGACACGGCTGCGCACTGCGTTCCGCTCAGCCCTAGCGGGCCCGCGGCTCGCCGACTCTGGAGCCGCTCCACACGTCCACGCGCATCACGCCCACGACACGCCCACGACACGCCCACGACACGCCCGCGATACGCCCGCGACACGCCCGCGACACGCCCACGACACGTCCGCGACATGTCCGCGACATGTCCGCAAAAGGCTGCTTGACGCGATCGACGCGGCTGCGCTCCGGCCGGCGCGGGCGGCGACGCCTAGACGCGGAAACTACCTGGAAACTACGCATTCTCGTCTTCCAACCAGCGCTCTCAAGCGGACATGTCTTCAGTCGCATTCGGCCGTGTTCGGCTGTCCTCACTGTATTCGCAGCGCACTGCACAAGACCGCGGCTTCCCGCCCTGAGGCGGGTGCACTGGGCACGCAGGCTGGTAGTACGCCGCACAGTTGCTACCACACCACCCATGGGACCGAACCCACACTGGATTCGAGACTGTGGAGGGCATGGTGCACGTAGGCTGCGAAGGCCTTCCGCTCGCCACAGGCGATGGCGTAGGAAGTGACATCGGGCGGGGGCACGCACGCGCATCACGCCCAGGGCGAGGGACTTGCGCACAGTCCAGCACACTCTGGCGAGGGACTTCAGCACACTCCGGGCGAAGCCCTTCAGCACATGCGCATGTTCATGTGCATGTAGACATGTCCATGCGCATGTCATGTTCATGCGCATGCACATGCACATGTCGTGTGCATGTGCATGTGCATGTGCATGTGACACAGCCAGAGTGCGAGTGCGTCGCATTGACATCCGACGGCTGCATCCATCCAACGGGCACTCTTACGACCGACGCACGCCCCATTGAGATGTGGCGAGATGTGGCGAGATGTGGCGAGATACGGGGAGGTATGACTGCGGCCGACACCCGCCCCGGATCTGCTAAAGGCGATGGAGTGGGCGCAGTGGAGCGACGCGAAGCTCGCCGTCCTCCTCTTCCCAAACATCACCCGCAGCTTTGGAGAGGCGCGCGCCGATGCTCTAGTGCCGGCGCCAGAGGCGGGAGATACGGGCGCCGGAAGGCTCTCCGAGACGGCGCGACGGCTCGGCTATTCACGGCAGGGCGGTGCAAGCAGGGTGGGCAGGACAGGGCGGTGTGGGTTCATGGCAGGGGAAGGTAGGGGGCGGTACCGCAGTACCCTTGTCTCCCCACATCTCCCCACATCTCCCCACATCTCCCCACATCTCCCCACATCTCCCCATATCTCCCCATACCTCCCCACACCTCCCCACATCTCCCCACATCTCCCCACACCTCCCCACATCTCCCCACATCTCCCCACATCTCCCCACATCTCGCCACATCTCCCCACACCTCGGGCGCTAGAAGCGGAGAAGACCCATTCTCTTGTCTCCCAGCCAGCGCTCGGGCAGGAGGCGTCTCCCGCTGCCCTCCGCCGTATCCGCACCCCCCTCGTACTCCACGCCGGTGCTCTGAAGCCGCTTCACAACACCGTCCTCCCTGCCCCTCATGCCGGCGCCCTCACGCAAAAGCACAAGGCCGGGGCGCAAGACGCGCCCGCACAGACCGTCGAGAAGGGGGGGAGACAGCGGCGACAGTCCGAAGGCAGCACTGCGTCCCAGGACGGCGAATGCGATACTGTTAGGCGTACCAGGCGTTCGGGTATGTGCAGGACGTACCTCACTTCTCGACGGCCAGCCGCCGTAGATGCTAGGGGACAGTAGAGAGCCCCCCATATCTCCCCGTCTCTCCCCATATCTCCCCGCATCTCCCCATATCTCCCCACATATCCCCACATCTCCCCGCATCTCCCCACATCTCCCCATATCTCCCCACATCTCCCCACATCTCCCCGCATCTCCCCATATCTCCCCATATCTCCCCGTCTCTCCCCGCATCTCCCCACATCTCCCCATATCTCCCCATATCTCCCCATATCTCCCCAGATCTCCCCAGATCTCCCCAGATCTCCCCAGATCTCCCCATATCTCCATGCAGGCCGACCGCCTCTCGAACCAACTCTCAGATCTCCCCACATCTCCCCACATCTCCCCATATCTCCCCATATCTCCCCACATCTCCCCACATCTCCCTGCAGGCCGACCGCCTCTCGAACCAAGTCGTCGGCGCGTCGGATGGCACGCCTCCCCAGATCTCCCCCGATCTCGCCAGATCTCCCCCCGTCTCTCCCCCAAGGCGCGTGTGCGATGTGGATGGCGCAAGGCAAGATCAAGAAGAAGTATGCCATCGACGACGAGCGGCAGGCGCTGCGCGGCGCGATACGCACCTGGGTCGGCGAGGGCCTCGCCGGCCGCGCGTTCGCGGGCGGCGACGCGCCGCACTACGGGGATGTCTGCGTGTGAGGATTGCCCGAGAGGACCCGAGATTGCCCGAGATGACCCGAGATTGCCCGAGATGACCTGAGATTGCCCGAGATGATGGGAGATTGCCCGAGGTTGACCGAGATGGTGGGAGATTTCCCGAGATTGCCCGAGATGGTGGGAGATTGCCCGAGGTGGCCCGAGAGAGGGGGCGTCTGCGTGTGAGGAGAGAGAGGTAGCGGGGCGAGGGGAGAGTCGCGGCACACGGCGGGACTCTTCCCTCTCAATGTTCCGCTAGCGACGGGGAGGCGGTCGGAGCGACAACAGACACAGAGACGAGTCTCCACACCCTCCCCCCTCCACGGCCGCGCCCTTCTCGCCCTCCAGGGTTCCGACTTTTGGGCGGGGAAGGGTAGGGTAGCATCGCGGGA
>NW_005200049.1:0-35935 GCF_000372725.1 Emiliania huxleyi CCMP1516 | reverse complement strand
CACCGTGGGCTGACATCCGTCGCACACCAAGGCGCGCAGTGCGTCGTCATGAAGCCCGCATTCCTCTCGCACTCGCCGCGGCCAGCCCACTCGCTGCACTGCCTGGGCGAGTAGCGTGAGCGGCCGTTGCCCTCCGGCTTCTGACTGGCGCCGGGCCTAGTCGGTGGAGGCTCAGCACCCCGCGACGGCGGTTGAGGGTCGCAGGGTGCTGTGTGCCCCCACTGGACCCGGCCGGCGGCAGCAGCTGCGGCGGCCGCCGTCAAGGCAATGACCACGGCGCCGAGGGCCAAGGTGGGCGTGGTAAAACGTCTACACAGATGCCGCGATGCTACCCTACCCTACCCCCCTCCCGTCTCGAACCCTCCAGGTACGGCTGCCTGCGTGCCATATCTCCCCATATCTCCCCATATCTCCCCATATCTCCCCATATCTCCCCATATCTCGAACCCTCCAGGTACGGCTGCCTGCGTGCCATCGACCGGACCGCGGCGCACGCGGAGATCCTAGACGACGCGCCGGAGCTGGCGCGGTGGTATGGCCGGATGGAGGAGGCGGTCGGGCCGAGCAAAGGCAGCTACCCTCTCGAGGGGCCGTGAGAACAGACATCGTCTCCCCCACATGAATTTTGAGGGCCCCTTAAAGAGCGTGTGCTCGCATAGAGAACAGAGCCCTGACATGCACATGCACTTTGCGCACATGTGTCGTCATGACATTCGAGCTGCTCGACGTGTACCCGACGCTATGGCTAGTTCCATTTCACTCTGATCTCTGTCTCTGACACACGCTAATCTTGAAAACGTCCAACGGAGCTGTGTTGCTCCCAGCGCCCTCCCCCGCGCTTCCTGCGGCCCTAGCCGATGGTACTAGCATGGGAGGGTCATCTGGCTACCGCGAGAGCGACCCAACTCGTCGACATCGTCCGATGATGGTGCCTCAAAGTCAGCCTCCGGAGGCTATGTATCGTTGCGTCGAGCCGGCGGTGGCCGTGACATGTGGTTCCACCACCCTCGCAGGCTTTGCCTCTGACCGCCACCGTTCCCAGGCTGCCTAATGGGATGGAAAGGAAGGCTCGGCGAGCGTATAGAAGCGTGCTCGACCTCGTCGTGGCAACCTGCACGGCAGCGCTGGCAGGCGATATGAGCGTCGTGCCACCTGACCCGAGACGGGTCGCAGGCGTCGTACCGAGCGCGTCGAGACCGTGTCCTGATGTGCTCTGCACGGGCGAGTCACGTCGGCGTCAAAGTAGCGACGTGCGACCTGTCAAGAGCTTGATCTCCGATCTCAGCGGCGTTGAGTCGCCTTCGGCGGCGACACTTTTGTCTACTCGGCGGGGTCGCAGCTTCCTCTGTCTACCGGACAGATCAGTACCGCCTCACGCAGTACGTCGACGTCTCGTCGCGGTGTGCAGAGTCGACTGGCACAGCCGAGCCCTCCGACTTGGCTCCCAGCCAGCCCTCTGGCGACACAAACTCCTCTGGCTTCTTGTGCCCGGCCGAGTTCCCCCACCTCCGCCATCGCTGATGGGAACGAGCCGCATCAGCCCGTCTGGTGCTACGCCTCGCCATCAGCAGCTGGCAGAGCATGCAACCTCATTTCTCCCTCGCCGTGCACAGGTATATTTGCCAACCTCCTCAAACGAAAGCTCCGATGCAGCGCATTGCAGATACTGCCAACACCTGGTATATTTATGACCTCGGTAAGTGGGATACAAACCGCGCATTGTCAAACACTAGCTCACCGTCGCTCTGACACACGGGTCCCCGCTCTGTCTCGGTGTAGCAGCCCTCGCGCAAAACCCGCTCCCAGTCAAAGACCGTGCGCCTGGCGGCTTCAAAGCGCCATTGACGGCGTGTTTGGCTGCGGCCGCGGAAAGCAAACTCAATGCAGTCTCTGTGCTCAGGCTGGGAGTGCTTCATCTCGGAGACGAGAAGCCAACCGCGATTGAGCAAATACTTCTTCAACTCCTCGTGCTTGCTGGGCCCCAAGTGAGTTCCGATGACGAGTCGGTAAGCCTTTGCCTCTATCGCTGAGATCGTGTTGCGTATCAGCGGGTGCTCTGCACCCTGGACGTCAAAGTCCATCAAGTCGACGTGAGACACCGTCCCCAACCACTGACGTAGGTCCTTGCTGTTTGCGACGCCGCAGCTGACGCTGTAATTCGTGAAGCCGTTGAGTGCCATCACTTCGTGGATAGCCCGACACGACTGCGGTTTGGACTCGACTAAGTTGATCTGGTAGTCGAGCTCCGGGCGGCGATGGCGAAGGAAGGCTACCGCGCGCGCGCCCCACGTTCCCCAGCGCGCGCCCAGCTCGGCCACCACATAAGGCTGGCTCGGCCTTGCGCGCATGACAGATTCGAAGGTGGCAACCAGTTCGCTGTACTCCTCGTCGACAACAGGTAGTTGCTTCAACGTAGCACGAAGGCCAGACCGCACTGCGGAGTGGTGCTCCCAGCAGGTAATCCAGCGAGAGGCCTGCTCGGAAAAGTAGAAGTGGTTGCCCCAAGCCGTGTTGTTGTTGAAGATGTCGCAGTCCAAATGTGCCGGCACGCGCAGTCCGTTCCACTCAATCAGGGTGTCCTTCTCAACAGGGAATGGGCCGAGGTCGACCTGCATCATCACGGGGTGGTGCGGGTACGACTTGCCGGTCAGCAGATTCACTGCCGGGGTGGGCCGCGCCTCCATCGACCGCTGGTTTGACTCGGCGAGGGCACGTCCTCTTGCTATGCTAGTGCTGGCTCCTGACGGCTTGGTCGGAAGTGGGGCAGCGGCTCCCCCCACCAAAGTTGAACCGTCTCCTTAGATACAGACATATTCAACCACAAGTTTAAAGGAGAAAAAGGTCGCCGAAGAAAGAAGTCAAGATTTGCAACGGTCTTGGACGGACGATCAGGGGTACAGGGGAACGGGCGGGAGTGGGAGCGCATCGCGGCTTAGAAAGGCGGCGTGCCGCGTAATCCTGTTTTCTTAATGCCCGCATCCCACTGTACGACTGCATCGTCTTTCACAGACCTGTTATTGAGAAGAAAATGCGTCCTTCACAGCCTTGTTATTGAAATGAAAATACGTCCTATTCACAGCGAATCAGTCCAAGCGCCCGCCGGCGACATAAACACGGCGCACGGGCCGGCGCGCGAGAGCCGGTTGTGCCATGGACAGGTCGGACGCGGCGTCCACGAGCTGTCCGCCACGAGCACAGCAGTGTGGCTGCCACAACACCCACGCGCTCGTCCTAACCTACCACAAGACGGGCACGGTCCTCTCCCGCCGACTCCAGGAGGAGCTTGAGTCGGTCTGTGGATTGGCGCGAACCGCGTGGCCTGCGGCACCAGGGCTTCCGTACGGACTTGGGCAGTACGGCACACCGGGACCTGCGCCAGCGGGCGGCCGACCACCGCCATGCGACACACGCCGGCTCTGCCTCGACCAGTACCTCGAGGCGGCAGCTGCGGGCGGCACGCTCGATGCTCAAGCGCACAACACCCACATCGCCGAACCCGCCTTCACAGCCAGGGACTTCCGCCAGCCCAAAAACTCCACGTTTGTCCGCTGGCTGCGGCGCTACTTGCGGCCAGCGCGCGCGCGGCCGCTGGTGCACATGATTCGAGAGCCCTTTGCGCTCGTCATCTCGTATTACCTGCACCACCGCGCAGGCCAGGAGCGCGATCGCAATCCGAGGTACGCGCACGCGTGGGAGGTGCTGCAGAGGGCGCCGCCGCGAGAGGGGGTGCTGCACGTGGCGAAGCTTGCGCTCGACGGGCAGCTTCAGCTGATGGCCTACAACCACCGCATGCTTAGCGAGCGGCCCGATGTGCTCACGATGCGGATGGACTCGCGCGAGGACTTCGACTCTCGGATGCGCCGGTTCGCCGCGGCGACGGGGGTGGGGTCGGCCTGCACGAGGCCGGGCTCGCCCCTGCTGTCGGCCTTTGCGCGGCACGACGTGGCCCGCTGGACCCTGCAACAGCGGGTGGCCAACGAGCACGTGAACGACGCCGCGCGCGAGGCGAGCGAGCCGTGGCGCAACAAGACGCACCTCATGGCCGCCCTGGAGGGCTCGCCACGCGTGGCCCACCGACTCCGCGCGATCGGGGCTCAGCTCGGTTACGCGTACCCCGGCGGTGTGTTGGAGCGCCGCTAGAGGAAAAGGGAGAGGAAGGGTTGCGTCGACTATGCGCAGCCCGTTTTCTTCGTGCCAGTGCGCGCGTGCCATGTGTCGTGAGTGGTAAAATTTCGCCGTAAATTCATTTTGGCAAAATTCTTTTTCCATGAGCTTGCCTGCGGCGAGGGGGGCGGTCGAGTGCACGGAGCTAAAGTGCCTCGCCGTCCTCGCAGTGGAGTCCGTTTAGGTGCGGCTCCCGTTCAGCCCGTGGTGTACCTGTGTTAGTGCCAGTGCGCGCCAGTCCCGTGCCCAGTGTCGTGCGAGGGAGAAGGTAAAATTCATTTTGAGAGCGCCTTCGTTGTTAATAATACAAGCCGAAAAGAAAGGAAACAGAGAACCCAAGGGAGGGGATGGGAGGACGCGGCACGCCGCCACCACACAGAGCAGGCGCACATCGCTTCCAGGCAGGGGGGGGGGGGGGCGTGCTTCTCTCCCCCCCCAGCGCTCTCTGGCTGAACGCAAAGGGACATAACGAATAAAGCAGGTAAAAAGAAAGAAAGAAAACAGACAACCCAAGGGAGGGATGGGAGGACGGCACGCCGCCACCACACAGGGATTTTAAGGAGAGGTGTGTGGTGCGCTAGCCTTCGCCCACCCTAGGGAGTCTGCCTCTTCCTATCTCTCTTCGCAGTCTCTCGCCGCTTCTCGCTGCAACCTTCATGCCACCTCGCGGTCGTCCCACTCTCGTCGTAAAGCAGGTAATAAACTAATTGAGTAGCCGTTTCGCTTTCTTTTTCTGCGCTCAAAGCTCCATATACTACGAGTAGTCGTAGACCGGAGCTTCCAGGGGAGAGGCCGGCAACCAATCCCCGACGTTCGAAAGCCGCGCCGCAATTGATCGAAACTTCGGGGGTACTTCATCATCTCATCCTTTGCCGCTGAGCCCCCTGATCCCAGCAGCCGAGCCCGACGATGGCCATCGTCAAGACGATCACGCAGAGCAACCGCATCTCGCTCCCCGCGGCGGGCGAGGACGTTCCACGGGCGCGCCGCCCCGGCGAGCAGGACAAGTCGGACCAGTACTCCTCTCCCAAGCGCCAGCCGGCAAAGGGCGAGCTCTTCGGCGTCTGCGGCGAGCTACTCTTCCTCAAGCTCCCGTTCCTCGTGGCGCACCGCGTCTTCGCCAAGAAGCGCATTGCTGAGAGCAAGAACCAGCTCAACGTGGGCATCGGCGGAGACATCCCCATCTTCCCACCATTCGGTCGCTTGCGCCGCCCGCCATATCCCTCTCGCACTGGCAGCACTCCTTGGTGCGCACGCCTCACCGGCCCCCCGCCGCCGCAGCGCTCATGCTGGGCGCGACTCTTGGCGTCTCTCTCCGTCTCGCTCTGGGGCAGTGGACCTTCTTGCCGAGCTCGGTCGCAACCATCAGCTACCGCATCGGCGGCTTCGTCGTCGGA
Source organism: Emiliania huxleyi CCMP1516 (assembly GCF_000372725.1). Classification (NCBI taxonomy): domain Eukaryota; phylum Haptophyta; order Isochrysidales; family Noelaerhabdaceae; genus Emiliania; species Emiliania huxleyi. Next base: position 30,374 of record NW_005200049.1, on the reverse strand, counting down.
CTTGAGGCCATGCTCATGGTCTTCAAGGCTCGCCTTTCGCAGCCAAGCCCCTGCCACTCGAGTCCGGTCATTCATTCCTCTCCCTTTGCACTTGTAGCGTTGCGAAGATGCTCTAGAGGAGCACAACACCAAGGCCTTCTTCACGGAGGTTCGCGGCCTAGCGACCAACGGCCCCTACTCGGTCTCGCGCAACCCGATGTACCTGGGCTTCTTCTGCATGATTCCCGCGTGCACGGTTCTCTCCGACTCGGTGTGGATGCTCCTGTCAATGATGCTGGTGCGTCACGAGGGCGCTCGCGGTCGCATACCACGATTTGAACGCCCGTTTCGAGTCGCGCAGGTGCCGCTCTACATCCACAACGTCGTGATTCCGAAGGAGGAGAAGTTCTTGGTTGGGCTCTTTGCGGACAAGTACACGGAATACTGCACGCGAGTCCCTCGTTGGCTCTGAATGAGACAGCAAGCAGCGCAGCCCCAATGCGCACCGAAATCGAGTACTCGGAGCCCCCGAAGCCGACGCACTTCGCGCCCTCCGATGTTCATTATAGAGCACTGAGGACTGTCGGCGTCGACCAGCCGACTACGTGTCTGCCTCAGGTCTGCCCCCCTGCGTGACTGCCGTCGACCCTGCCGCTCTGAGGGCGCGGGACGCCGCCCCTGCATAGAGGTAGGAGACATGGGTGAGATTCCGTCGCGTGCGCGTTCGATCCTTCCGTGACACACGTCTCGCTCGCAGAGTCTCTCTCTCTATCGACCGACGTATGTGCAATCAATGTCGTCAAGTCAAGTGTAGTCGGTCGCTGTCCTTACACACTATTGTGACTATGGGTAATATGGCGCGCCACTGATCGTGTTTCTACAGAGAGCTTTTCACACACAACGCCCCAGCTACATGGGAGGGCTTCGTGAAGGATGGATTGAAAAACATTCGAACAAAGAAGAGGCGACGGGAGGAACCGGCGGAGGATGCAGTGACGTGACACACACACACACACACACACACACACACACACACACACACACACACACACACACACACACACACACACACACACACACACACACACACACACACACACACACACACACACACACACACACACACCGCTCACCCACGCGCACTGGGCCTTGCACTTTGAATGCCGTGGGGCTCCTGTCGTCAGACGTGGAGACGCGAGGGTTGCCCCCCCTTGCCCCACCACCTCGTGTGTGTGGATAAGTTTACCTTACCTTACCTTACCTTACAACGCCCCCCCGTAAAGTAAAGTAAAAGACGGCATCAAGTCTGGGACTCGGCGATGTGCACCTCATCATCAAACTCGCCCACAAGGTACGGGCTGACGTGCTCGAGGTCGCGCCGCGCAGGCAACACCTCGTCAAGTGTGGGTCGCACCTGCACGCAACGTGGGAGGGGGCGGTGCGGGCGATTGTGTGCAATCGGGACGTTCATTGGAGTGCTGTTCGCGCCGTCGGCCAGGTCACCACGCTGCCGCTCGAGGGCGAGGACGGCCCTCTTGCATTGGACGACGTGAAAGGCGTCGTGAGCGATCGCGCTGGCGCCTGGTACGTCACCACTCCTGACTCAGTGCTGCACGTCTCTGCGGCCGGGCGCGTGCGCCGCGTGGCAACCGTGGAGAACGCCTGCCTCCGCGGCATCGCCATTAGCCCGGACGGCAGCGCGCTGTTTGCGGCGGACTTTGGCGGCCGCAAGATCCGGCGGGTCGAGGTGGCGACGGGCTCGGTGACCACGCTTGCGGGCAGTGGCACCGAGGGCAGTGCTGACGGCGTGGGTGGCGCGGCGCAGTTCGCCAATCCATACGACATCGCCATCAGCACCGACGGAAGCACGTTGTTTGTGTCGGAGTGGGGCAACCACAAGATCCGCCGCGTGGAGGTGGCGACTGGCGCGGTGACCACGGTGGCGGGCAGCGGCACCGCGGGAAGCGCTGATGGCGTGGGCGGCATGGCGCAGTTCTACTACCCACACGGCGTCGCCATCAGCCCAGGCGGCAGCGCTCTGTTTGTTGCGGACCACCTCAACCACAAGATCCGCCGGGTGGAGGTGGCGACGGGTGCGGTGGCGACGGTGGCGGGCAGCAGCACCGCGGGCAGTGCTGACGGCGTGGGCGGCGCGGCGCAGTTCCACTACCCAAACGGCGTCGCCATCAGCCCGGACGGCAGCGCGCTGTTTCTTGCGGACGAAGCCAACCGCAAGATCCGGCGGGTGGAGGTGGCGAGGTGGCGGGCAGCGGCGAGAATGGCGATGCCGATGGCGTGGGCGGCGCGGCGCAGTTCAACAATCCATACGACATCGCCATCAGCACCGACGGCAGCGCTCTTCTGGTTTGCACGAGCAACTCTCTCCGCCAGGTCTGCGTGTCGGCGCCTCCTCCCTCCTTCGCGCCGATTGTGGTGCCGCCCTCGACCCTCGTGGCCGACCTCGGAAAGATGTGGGGCGACGCCACTCTCCCCCACGGCCCAGTCACCTTCCTCGTCGGCGATGACGAGGAGCGCATCGAGAGCGTGAGCAAGAACCTGCTCTGCGTTCGGTCCGAGCAGTTTCGGACCATGTTTGGCATCGGCATGAAGGAGCGCGACGCCGCCGAGGTCACGGTGCTCGAAACCGACCTCGCCACCTTCACCGCCCTCATCCGCTACCTCCTCACCGACCAGCTCGACCTCGGCGAGGAGGAGGGCGGCAGAGCGCAGCGCGCGCTCGACCTGCGGCAGCTGGCGCAGATGTACCAGGTGCCTCGCCTCGAGCTGCTCTGCGCGCAGGCGCTGCAGGAGAGCGTCGGGCCGGCAAGTGCCGTGCCGCTGCTCGAGGCGGCGCACATGACGGGCGACGGGCGGCTCCTCGCGCAGTGCCGCCGCTACGTGGCCGACAACGCCGCCGAGGTGCGCGCGAGCGGCGGCGTAGAGCAGCTGCGCGACCTCGGCGTGGCCAAGGGGCTGCTCGGCGACGCGCTCGACCAGGTGGCGGAGCTGAAGGGGGCGGTGGCCCGGGCGGAGGTGGCTGAGCGGGTATGAGTGAGGGGCAGCGCCCCACGTCCTGCTCGCTCGCCGCACTGAGAGTCTCTCTCAGCGGTCAGCGCAGCGCGCCATGTACAGGGAGCGCGCTCCTGCTTCTGCGGGTACGTAAGTACGTGAGTAATCGCACGCACTCTCTCTCTTCTTCTTCTTCACCGCATGCTTTGCAGCGAACACGTGCCCCCGAATTTTTTGATGGATTCGATACCCCACCCAGCCTGTTCCTTTTTACCCATCTCACAGTAGAGAGGTGTCCGTTTTTATTTATTTACCCAGCCCGAATCCACTTCGACTAGGGCCCGGCCGGCTGTTTCCAATACACAACCAACCAACTCTCGCGGTGCCTCTCTTGGTGGCAGTCATGCCCCACTCCACGGACTACGTGCGCCCCGACCCCGACCCCGACGCCAGGCCCAACTCGCCGCTGCGCACCTACCTTCCCGTCACAGCAGTCGGCGTGCTCGTGGGAGTCTGCGTCTTTGCCGCCTCCGCCACAGCCCCGCAGCACGACAATACCGCGTATCGCGCGCCGTTCGTGTCCCTGGCCGAGGCCAGCCCAGAGATGCAGACTGCTCAGGGCGCGTTTTATTGGGGCATCGATCAGAAAAAGTTCGACTTGCCGGAGAAGCAGTGTGTGCAGTTTTTCAACGACTATTTTGTTGACGACGTAGTCGTGGATTACACCGGAGGCCCGTGCGGGTTTCTCACCGGAATTCATAACGGCCTCTCTTCACTGTGTGCCTTCTTCAAGAACATGGACGGGCGCTCGCAGGTCACCGCGGCGCCCGAGGTGACATGGTTCCAGAGCGACAACATCGTCTTGGCAAAAGTCCGCGGCCCTTACCGCACCATCCCTGCAAACAAGACGGGTATGGTCGACGAGATAGTGGCACTAACAATGACGATTCCCGAGGACGGGATGCTCTATCTGCCCAAGATTGCCCGCATGGAGCTCTTCGTCAGCCACGCGAAGGACTTCGTCTGCTAGATTGCTCACGGACACTATTGCACAAGGCCACTAAACACTACTATTTTTCAGTCCTGGGGAAATACGGGTAAGGCCTACCGCAGTGGCTTAGCGAGGGCGTGGCGCAGCTTAAGACGCCGACCCGCCTCCCATCGCTGGGCGGCGAGCGCTGTGAGCGTGTCGGCAAGAGGCGGCCACAGCATTGCCCTCGCCGCTGACGGCACCGTCCGTTGTAGTGCCAGTTACATAGGCTAGGTTAGGCAGAAAGATGAAGAACACACGCCCTTGGAGCTTGGAGTGCAACCACATCATCAGCCCTTGGAGCACTTGGAGTGCAGTCATTAACCTCACATCCAGGGCCGGGGAGCTAAGAAGCGCACCCAGCGAGCCGGATGATCGGCATCGGGCTACGGGCTAGAGAGCCCTGACCCCTAGCTAGGGCTGAGCTAGGGTCGGGGGTGCGCGTTCGCAGGGAAAGGGCCGTAAAATAAACACGGGTCTCCGAGAGGGCTCCGTGTACCGGGTTTCCCCCCTTAACTGCAGAACGCCCCCTCTACTCGGCCCGTCTCCTCAGCCGCAGCCAGCATGGCGCCGTCGGTGTCGGCCAGACTAACGTATCTGTGCTCGGTCCCCCCGCCGGGGTTTTCTTCTTCTCGCGATGTCTGCCCCGCCGCGCCGCCGCTCGCGCCGCCTCGCCCCCTCCGCCACCACCGCCCCCTCGCCGAGCACGCCGCCGCCCGCCCGCCTCCTCGACCTGCCCTCGGAGCTCCTCGTGCGCGCCCTCTCTCGCTGCGACCCCGCCGACATCGCTCGCGTCGCCGCCGTCTCGCTCCTCTTCCACGCCTCGCTTGCGGTGGAGGCTATCTGCTCGTGGGCGCAAGAGCGCGGCTTGGAGCTGCCGGCGCTGCCAGAGGGCGAGGGCTGCGCCGTCCGGTGGCTGTGCTTCGCTGCGCTGCTGGGTGAGGCCAACCCGCCGGCGAGGGCGGCTGGAGGCATTCGGCACAGCCTTTTCATCGACGGCGAGGGGCGGCTCTCGTCGTGTGGCTCTGCGCCGGATCACGTCCTAGGCCTCCTTGGCCACGGCGAGGGCGTGCCGCGGCTCAACACACCGACCCGCCTCCCCTCTCCGGTGGGCGGCGAGCGTGCCGTGAGTGTGTCGGCTGCAGTCTACCACAGCCTCGCCCTGACCGCCGACGGCGCTGTCTGGAGCTGGGGCAATGGAGCCAATGGCCAGCTGGGCCACGGCGGCAGGCAGCACCAGCTGCTGCCCAAGAAGGTCGAGGCCTTGGCTGGCCAGCGCGTCGTCGCAGTCTCGGCTGGATGGTACCACAACCTCGCCATCACCGCCAATGGTGCCGTCTGGAGCTGGGGTTGTGGAGACTGCGGCCAGTTGGGCCACGGCGACAAGCAGGACCAACTGCTGCCAAAGAAGGTCGAGGCCTTTGCTGACCAGCGTGTCATCGCCGTGTCGGCAGGGCCTATCCACAGCCTCGCCCTCACCGCCGACGGCGCTCTCTGGAGCTGGGGCAATGGAGGCTTAGGCTCACCGCTGACGGAGCCGTCTGGAGCTGGGGCTGTGAAGCCTATGGCCGGTTGGGCCACGGCAACGAGCAGCGCCAGCCGCTGCCCAAGAAGGTCGAGGCCTTTGCTGGCCAGCATGTCGTCGCTGTGTCGGCTGGATGGTACCACAGCATCGCCCTCACCGCCGACGGCGCCCTCTGGAGCTGCGGCTTTGGAGGGGATGGCCAGCTAGGCCACGGCGACGAGCAGAGTCAGCTGCTGCCGAAGAAGGTCGAGGCCTTTGCTGGCCAGCGCGTCGTCGCTGTGTCGGTGGCAAGCGGCGACAGCCTCGCTACCACCGCCGACGGCGCCGTCTTTACCTGGGGCAAGGGCGAGTACGGCTGCCTTGGCCACGGAGAGGACCTGTCGAACCAGCTGCTGCCCAAGAAGATTGATTCTTGTAAAATTCTTCTGTGTCGAGCCTGTATCTGCTGTGAGAGAGAGTTGTTTTGTTTAAATTCTTTTGAATTCTTTTGTAAAATTCTCTCAATGAAACGATGTAGAGCCTCGTACGGCTTTAGCCAAAACACGTTTCACTCCCTTCAGCGTCGCGCGCTCCGCTACCTACCGACCTACCTACCTACCTACCTACCTACCTATCGTAGATTCTGGCCGAAATAAATCAAAGCAGCTTGCCCGCCCAGGCTTTCTTTAGCACTCCCGAGCGCACGTTTTTCTCGCCGCAAATTCGCCCGTTGTGTGTGTCTCGCGCCTTGGGGGTATTTATTGTATATTGGATGGAGCGGAAAGTAGGAACGGCCTCAAATTCGCCCGCCGACGCTTTTCACCACTAGTGCCCAAGCGTATCCATTTTTTGTGCATATGATACTGTGACCTGGTAGCGTATGTTACATGCTCACGGTCTTGGCTGGCGTCGGGATTCCCTATATCGCGATGCCTGAGAAAAAAGAACTTCAGGCCCTGAGTTCACACAAAAACATCCAAGTGTGGGATTTGCTCCTTTTCTCTCAATGTGCGAGGGAGTTTTGTAAAGCATCGCTTTGCGCTCCGCACTTGGATGGAGCACATCTTCTAGTGCAAGAGGAGCTGCGACCAAAAGCCCCGCGGGGTTTTTTGGTCCAATTGAGAAGATGAGCACCCAATGAAAAAGAAAGAACTGTATGACCGGGTAGCCCAGGTGAGGCCTTTTCGCATGGTGCGATATGCGGTCTTGCAAGCTTGACATCGTCACAAGCTGGAAGTAATTTGGCGGCGGCGGCGACGGATTTGGTGGTGGTGGGGGCGGCGGCGACGGACTTGGTGGTGGTGGGGGCGGCGGCGACGGACTTGGTGGTGGTGGGGGCGGCGGCGGCGGACTTGGTGGTGGTTTGGGCGGCGGCGGCGGGTAGCCCCGGGTGAGCCAGTCCATAGCCAAGGGGGCGGCCAGCCTTGCCACAACAGAACCGATCCCTCGAAGCCGCCGCTCGTGTTGTGTTGGTGAAGGAGGCGGAGATGACGGGAGGGCAGGAGGAGGAGGGGGCGGTGCTTGTGGCGGTGGGAAACGACAGGTGCAAATCACTCTCGCGTCGTGTTGCTCGTAGTTTCTCGGAAGGCACACCCAGCCGATAGGGCCGACAAATGCAATCATCTGACCGCTGTTGCAGTGCGTTTGATCTTTGGTAGGTGTCGAGTTCAAACGGTTCAGCTGGCTCACCCCAGAAAGCACTTCGACATTCACCTCGTCGCTCAGCACTTCGACATTCACGAACTCGATGCCGCCGCAAACGTCTATGCAGGATTCGGAGGCCCTTGAGATGTTGGTCAGAAACCAGCAACGACTGCTGACGCGTACTCCTCCGCCGAGGCTGCAGATGTCAGCAGCCACGGAGCAAACGAGAAGGGCCCACAGCTTGCGCATTATGTTCGGGAAGGAGCGAAAGGGCGCGGACAGCGCCCCAATTGAGTCACGCATTTAAAAGAAAACGAGATGACTCCCATCGCATTTCGCGTCAGAGAGTGCCCGGCCAGTGTCGTAGAGTAGAATCTCTCGCCGTCCGGCGAGCCCGCGAGCCTACTCGAGTACCTATACGGGACCCGGGGCCCGGCAGGTGCTGCACGGGACGCCGGTAGCAGTGCCGCACCACCCGCATCACGGCGGCTGCACGCATCGCCCCGGCTGGATCCGAGGCCACCTGCGCTCGCGCCGCTTGCGCGGCCGCGGAAAGCACCCTGCAATTTGTTTGTTGTTGCCTGTTCGAGGCTCGGGATATCGTTGCTATCCGACGACCCATGCAGTCCGACGCGTATCCGACGACCCATGCAGTCCACTTGAGTCCGAGTCGCATCCACACCCGCTGTAAGCCGCCACAATTTCCATGAAAATCTTTTTCCAGCGGATGCTGCTGCAGTTACCGGCGGCGGCGGGGGTTCCCACCCACCCCCGGGGGCGGCGGGCAGTCCGGCATCGGCGGCGGTAGCGGTCGGGGCGGCGGCGGCAGTCGTGCTGGCAGCTGTGCCGGGGGCGGCGGTGGCGGCAGCGTATCTAGATACCAGGAACACGCTTCCGGCATCGGGCGTGCGGGCCATCTTCCAGCGAGTCCCGCACACGAGATGCTGCTGCAGTTACCGGCCTTGCTCCCCGCCCTGCTGCTTCGCCCCACGCCGGCGCCCTCGCGAGCTGCGCCGCCGTGTGCCGCCGCTGCCGCTGACTGGTCGCGCCTCGTTGAGGGTGCTCCGCGCGAGGCCAACCTTGCTGCGTTGGAGGAGCTTTCCGCGGCCGGCGCTGCCTCGCTGTGGAAGAGCGCCAAGGTTTCGCCGCGGCCGGTATCGCTGGGAGAGCTCAGCCGCACGACCAAGATCCCGGAGGCCGCGCTCGATCCGACGGCCACCGAGTACAGTCTGCAGGACATCCAGGACACGTTCGTCAAGGTGGTCGTGGGCTGCACAGTGGGAGCGGTCGCGTGGGCGGCCGGGAGCGACGCGCTCGGCCTCGACGCCGGCCTGCGCTTCACCGGGACGTACCTCCTTGCGGGCGTGCCGATCGGCATCCTCGCGATTGGCTCGACCGCGCCTGGCATCCTCTTCTGCCAGAGAGTGCCCGAGATGGCCCGAGATCACCCGAGATTCACCACACGTAGGCATCCTCTTCCTGCCGAGATCACCCGAGATTCATCACCCGAGATGGCCCGAGATCACCCGAGGTTCACCACGTGTAGGCATCCTCTTCCTGCCGATTGAGGCGTTCAAGAAGGCGACCGCCGACGAGGAGGCCAGGCGGGGCGCGCTGCAGCGCGTGTGCAAGCACGAGGCGTCTGCATCTCGTCTGCACCTCGGCTGCACCTCGGCTATCTCTCGGCTGACCACGGCTGTGCTTCGGCTCTCCCTGGTTTCGGCTGCACCTCGGCTGCACCCCGGCTGCACCTCGGCTGCACCTCGGCCGCACCTCGGCTGCACCTCGGCCGCACCTCGGCTGCACCTCGGCTGCACCTCGGCTGCACCCCGGCTGCACCTCGGCTGCACCTCGGCTGCACCTCGGCTGCACCGCGGCTGCACCGCAGCTGCACCTCGGCTGCACCTCGGCTGCACCCCGGCTGCACCCCGGCTGCACCCCGGCTGCACCTCGGCTGCACCTCGGCTGCACCCCGGCTGCACCCCGGCTGCACCTCGGCTGCACCTCGGCTGCACCCCGGCTGCACCTCGGCTGCACCTCGGCTGCACCTCGGCTGCACCGCAGCTGCACCTCGGCTGCACCTCGGCTGCACCTCGGCTGCACCCCGGCTGCACCTCGGCTGCACCTCGGCTGCACCTCGGCTGCACCTCGGCATCACCCCGGCTTCTCTCGGCTAACCACTCGGCTCTCCCTGGTTTCGGCTGCACCTCGGCTGCACCCCGGCTGCACCTCGGCTGCACCTCCGCAGGCGTCCCACCTGCTGTGCGCGTACGTACTCGGCTTGCCCGTGCGGGAGGTGGCGGTGAGCGACGGGCAGCCGCAGGTGGCCGTGCATCGGGAGCGACCACGCCCACGACACGCCCACGACCACGCCCACGACATGTCCACGACACGCCCACGACACGTCCACGCCACGCCCACGACACGCCCACGACATGTCCACGACACGCCCACGACACGTCCACGCCACGCCCACGACACGCCCACGACATGTCCACGACACGCCCACGACACGCCCACGACACGCACACGACACGTCCGAGACACGTCCACGACACGCCCACGACACGCCCACGACACGCCCACGACACGCCCACGACACGTCCACGACACGCCAACGACACGCCAACGACACGCCCACGACACGCCCACGACACGCCCGCGACACGCCCACGACACGCCCACGACACGCCCACGACATGTCCGCGTGCACACGATACGCACACGACGAGGAGCTGGCTGTGAACGGCGTCTCTTCACACCTCGCGCCGTGAACACAGGTGGTGGTGTACGACGAGGAGCTGGCTGTGAACGGCGTCTCTTCACACCTCGCGCCGTGAACACAGGTGGTGGTGTACGACGAGGAGCTGGCGCAGCAGCCGGGCGTCTTCGTGTCTGCAGACCAGATTTCCAGCCTCGCCGTAGTCGCCGTCTCTGGTCTCATCGCCGAGGTGGGATCTCCCCATATCTCCCCATATCTCCCCCATATCTCACCATATCTCCCCCATATCTCACCAGATCTCGAGCTGCAGCGGTGTGCGGCGACAGCTCAGATCTCCCCATATCTCCCCATATCTCCCCCATATCTCACCATATCTCGAGCTGCAGCGGTGTGCGGCGACAGCTCAGATCTCCCCATATCTCCCCATATCTCCCCCATGCCTCACCATATCTCGAGCTGCAGCGGTGTGCGGCGACAGCTCAGATCTCCCCATATCTCCCCATATCTCCCCCATGCCTCACCATATCTCGAGCTGCAGGCGAGCGCGTACGGCAAGGCGCTCGGCGCAAACGCAGACCTGAAACTGCTCAACGAGATTCTGCTGCGGTGCCAGCCGCCGACTCGGGCCCTCTCTCCCCAGGTCGCCCCACACCTCCCCCACACACCTCCCCCTGTCTCCCCCGCAGGTGCCAGCCGCCGATTCCGGCGGGCAAGCAGCAGGAGCTGTCTCATATGACCGCCCGCCCATCGCCCATGTCAGACAGCCCGCCCATGCAGCTCGAGATATGGGGGAGATATGGGGGAGATATGGGGGAGATATATCATGGGCCGTCCATCGCGCTTCCGCACATGCCACCCATACCCCCGCAGTACCGAACCCATAGGACACGACGCGGTACGCGGCGCTGATACTGGCATCTCCCCATATCTCCCCATATCTCCCCGTATCTCCCCGTATCTCCCCGTATCTCCCCGCAGGACACGACGCGGTACGCGGCGCTGATGGCGTGGTCGATCCTCCAGAAGCACGAGCGCGCGCTAGAGGCGATCGCCGCCGCGCTCGAGGAGGGGGTGGCTAGACGCTGACATCTCCCCATATCTCCCCATATCTCCCCATATCTCCCCATATCTCGAGGAAGGGGGCGGCTAGACGCTAACATCTCCTTATCTCTCCCCATACCTCCCCACATCTCCCCATATCTCGAGGAGGAGGCGGCTAGACGCTGCACGCAGACTTGTTGTACTCCGACCAGCGCTCGAGAAGACCCGTATTCGGCGACCGTCTGCGAGATCTGGGGAGATCCGGGGAGATCTGGGGAGATCTGGCGGCCGTCTGCGGCCACGCACTGTGCCGAGTTGCAGCCGTCGCCCTCCTGCGAGGCACTCGCGACACACCCGTGCAAGCAACTGTGCCGAACCCGTGCCGTACTAGGAGGGGGCGGGGCTCGCCACTTGCCTCGAGGCCGCCGAGGCGGCCGAGGCGGGGCGCGACGAGGTGGAGAGGGCGGCCGCCGACGCGAGGGCGGAGGCGCTGGCGCGAGAGACGCCGCAGGAGCGCGCCGCCCATACCCCCACAGTACCCGGACCCATCTCCCACCCCCCACAGTACCGAACCCGCTGGCCTTGATGCGGTACTCTCTATATCTCCCCATATCTCCCCATATCTCCCCATATCTCCCCATATCTCCCCATATCTCGCAGGAGCGCGCCGCGCGTGAGCGCGAGGAGATGGCGGCGAGGGGGCGGTCCTAGGCCGCCTTGCGGGCGGCCCACTGGACTATCACCTACGCGCACTGGGCCCTGCACTTTGAATGCCGTGGGGCTCCTGTCGTCAGACGTGGAGACGCGAGGGTTGCCCCCCCTTGCCCCACCACCTCGTGTGTGTGGAGAAGTTTACCTTACCTCACCTTACCTCTACACTGCAGACCGCGGGCGACCCTCGCGTCTCCACGTCTAACGACAGGAGCCCTACGGCATTTAAAGTGCAAGGCCCGGTGCGCGTGGGTACCGGCGACGCACTCGAGCACAACCCAGACCATGATCACGCAGACCACAGTCGAGAGAACGGACAGGTAGGTTTTCACGTTGCACCACGTACCAGGTACGTGTCTGAGCTCTGACGTAACACGAAGTACGTACACCCGTGAGCCGTGTGGAACCTAGAGCCGTATCACCTATTCCTTCTCGGACCCGCCGGTGGCCAACGCCGCGCCCCTCGCTGGCTCCGCTGGCGAGTCAGACGAGCGAAGGCTCACTGCAGCTAGCACTCCCCGCGCCTTACCCCAAGTGCTGCTCGCGGGCGGCGCAGCGCCGTTGGCCACGGCAGATCGCAACGACGGGAGGCCCGAGAGCAGAGAAAGGAGCGACGCATTCTCGCTGGCAAGCTTTCTGAGCGCCTCGGTCTGGCGGTCCGTCAGCAGCTGTGCAATCTGTGCCGCCCGATGCGCCTCTCTGCACTGCTCCCGCATCCGCTCCGCCTCGTGACGTGCCTCTGCGGCCTCCCTCCGCAGCCGATCTGCCTCCGCCTTGGCCTCCTCGCACCGCTCGCGCTCCGCCTCCGCCGAGATCTCTGCGATGGCGCGGGCCGCCTCGGCCTGCGCGAGGGCCTCGCGAAGGTGCGACAGCGCCTCGTGTAGTAGCTCGTCAGGGCCCAGGGGCGCGGACGGGTCGGACGACATCGGGTACCGCGGAACGTTTCGTTCCAGGGTTCGGGCTCCTGCGGTCAGGGGGTCTGACACTTGTCGGCCGACCTATCTCATGGACACACACACACACACACACACACACACACACACACACACACACACACACACACACACACACACACACACACACACAGGGAGAGACAGACAGACAGACAGAGAAAGAGAGAGAGAGAGAGAGATACACGCACTGATAGTAACCTCGGGTAATCTCGGGTAATCTTGGGAGATCTCGGGTGATCTGTACCTCGGGTTATCTTGGGTAATCTCGGGTGATCTCAGGTAATATTGGACCTCGTGTAGTCGGGGAGTGTGGGCACTTACACACACACACACACACACACACGCAAACACACACACACACACACACACGCACACACACAAACACAAACGCACACTATTTGCGATCTCGGGTGATATCGAGTAATCTCGGGTAATCTCGGGTAATCTCGGGTAATCTCAGGTAATATTGGACCGCGTGTAGCGGGCGGGAGCGCCCTCAAATACAGTGTGGAGGCAACAGTATTACGAGACGCATCAACCCGGCGACCGCCGTTTCAGCCAGCCTCCAGGGTGCTGCGTGAAGACCCATGGCTCACGAGACACGTCAGGTGCGAAGTTGAGCGCGGAAAAGCTCGGAGACGCGCACTGAAGGTAGCGCACCGCGCGTGCCGGGCCGCCCTTTGCTCCGGCGATCTGGTTGCAGTACGGCCAGCTCCTGCGCTGCTGCTTCATGTCCCTGTTGAGCGCAATCTGCGCGCGGCAGGTGCGGTCGAGCCGCGTGTCCTGGACGAGGTAGTAGCTGCCGGGCGTGACGAAGCGCGAAAGGAGCTCAAAGTGCACGATCAGTGGCGTGGCCGTGTGGTCGCCGTCGTCGATCACGAGCACGGACTGCGCCTTCGAGGCCAACTTCTCGATGTAAGCGAGCTCGTCCGGCGCGGTCACGTCGGCCAGACGCGTCTCGAGGATGCCCTCGTGCTGCAGCGTGCGCCAGAGCTTGCTGTCGTGCGCCCGCGCCCGCGAGCTGCACTGGCGCTTAACCACAGGGTTGATGTCGTAGGTGAGTATCTTCCCATGAGAGGGAGGTGGTCGTACGCTCACTTTGTCGGCCGCGCGCGAGGTGAATACTGGGTGTGAGGCGCGCAGGAGGCGAGGTTGGGCGCGCCGGCGGTCGAGCCACCGAAGAATTCGACGTGGCGCAGCTCCGCGCCGGCGGGGACGACCGAGTACATGATGTCGGCGGCGGTCACGCGACGAGGGAGAGCCGCAGGAGCCCTCTGTGGAGCAGGCGCGCGAAAGCAGCGATGAGTGGAGCCGCGATCAGCCACCTGTGGGCGGTCATCGGGGTCGCGGTCAAGCTCGCGACGGGGTGAATCTGGTGCGTCTAGTATCACTGGTGGGCTGGGTGTGCAGCAGCGGCGCTCGAAAAGAGGGAAAAAACTCGACAACTGTTTGGAGTGTCTACATTCTCGAGGCACCGTTCTCGGCCCGGCCGGAAAGCTGGCTGGTGGTCGCGCGCGGCGCGTCAGCGCCACTCCGACTGGTCGGGCACCTCGGCTGGGTCCATCAGCAAGAGGCCCGCGCCGTCGGCCAGCCCCGCGAGCGCATGGGCGGCCGGCGCGAGCGGAGAACGACGGGCCAAGATCGGCTGGTTTGGCACGAAAAACGAGAACCGCGAAGGGGGGGGTCCGAATAAGTTACATCATACCACGCCGTCGCACTCGACTAGCTGACACCCGTCTTCAGACTCGGTGATCCGGAACGTCGCGCCAGAGAGGCGCTCCGCAAAGTGCACGGCGGTGGGCAGTGGAGGGAGGAGAGCGCCCCGCGGCGGGAGGCGCACGGAGCCGCGACGTGCCGCCGCGGGCGAGCGCCATGAACACGATCACAGCTGGTCCGCCGTGTGCTCGCAGGCCGCGCACGCGCCGCTCTCGAGCAGTGCGAGCAGCCCTCCGCGCAGCTTGGCGCAGCAGCGATCGGCGGCGGGTCCGAGGTCGCCGCGGGGGAGAGACTGCACCGAGTTTGCGCTCAACACGCAGACCCAGAGAGTCTGTGTCGTCAGCCGTTACTTCGACTCAGCAACACGGTGTCATTCATACTAATAATTACAAAATACTAAGGTCCTAGCTCTAACTGTAACAGGAGCTCTCTGCATTCGACAGCGACTAAGAGGTACCGTCCCCCCCCCCCCCCCTCTCTCTCTCTCTCTCACGGCTCGGTCTGGCGCTCGCCCCAACTCAGCATTCTCTAAGAGTTGGGGCGCAGCCCATGCTCATGTGAAACTGGCAGCTCTCCTGCACCTCTGTCCCGCTGCCGCTGCCGCCAGCAGACACCGTCGACGAGCTCCCCGCGCACTCCTCGGACGGCCACGTGATCTCGGACGACACGGGCGACGCGTCGTCGTCGGCGCCGGGTCCGCCGCATCGTGCCCCCGCCCTCCTCCGGCGCAGCTCGCTGCGCGGGCTCGATCCGCCTCCCGCAAGCCGGCTCTCCGCCTCCTCTGCCGGCGACGCATCCACGAGCGGCTCCAAGAGCGCCTCGCAGGGCGGCGGCACGTGCGGCCGCAGCGCCTCCGCCAAATCGGCGAGCGTCGTGCGCGCGGCCGGGTCACCGTGCAAGAGCGCGCCTGCCGCGGGAAGGGCCGAGGTCAGGCCGAGGTCTAGCCGAGGTCTGGCCGAGGTCTAGCCGAGGTCTGGCCGAGGTCTAGCCGACGTCTAGCCGAGGTCTGGCCGAGGTCTAGCCGAGGTCTGGCCGAGGTCTAGCCGAGGTCTGGCCGAGGTCTGGCCGAGGTCTAGCCGAGGTCTAGCCGAGGTCTGGCCGCGCGCCAAAAGTGGGCAGCAAGAGGAGCGCGGGAGTGAGGTCGGCGTCGCGGGCGGCGCTCGCCGCGAGGAACAGCGCGTGCTCTCCCGCCCGCGCGCCCTCCCCCCCCTCGTGCCGCCACTCGAGCGCCACGGCCTGGAGGAGGGCAGGTGTGGAGAGACCACGGTCGTCGGTCTCACACTGCCCCCCCCCAGCCTCCCTGCTGCTGCCTCTCGGTGCTGCCACTGCACGCGCAATCTCGGGCGATCTCGGGCCGCCGTGCCTTCACAAGTCCGGGATAGGAGTCCTCGGCGAAGGCCTTCTCGAGATCACCCGAGATTACCCGAGAGTCCCCGAGATGTCGCGAGATCGGCCGAGAGTAGCGAAGGCCTTCTCGAGAGTGAGCAGCTCAAACAGCACGCAGCCCAGCGCCTACGGGCCACACCCACCTCTCCGGCTCATCCCGGCGCATCTCGGAGCAGCTCCAGCAGCACGCAATCCCGCGCCCACAAGTCGGCGGGGTACGAGTACGGCTCCGACGCGAGCTGCTCGGGGCTCATGTAGTAGGGCGTGCCGCACGTCGTCAGCGCGAGGAGCGAGTCGGCGGTCGAGTCGTCCCGCGAGAGCCTAATCTCGGACAACCTCGGTCAATCTCGGCTCCTCTCGGCTCCTCTCGGCTCCTCTCGGCTCCTCTCGGCTCCTCTCGGCTCCTCTCGGCTCCTCTCGGCTCCTCTCGGTTCTCCTCTCGGCTCCTCTCGGCTCCTCTCGGCTCCTCTCGGCTCCTCTCGGCTCCTCTCGGCTCCTCCCGGCTCCTCTCGGTTCTCCTCTCCGCTCCTCTCGGCTCCTCTCGGCTCCTCTCGGCTCCTCTCGGCTCCTCTCGGCTCCTCTCGGCTGCCTCGCGGCTCCTCTCGGCTCCTCTCGGCTCCTCTCGGCTCCTCTCGGCTCCTCTCGGCTCCTCTCGGCTCCTCTCGGCTGCCTCGCGGCTCCTCTCGGCTCCTCTCGGCTCCTCTCGGCTCCTCTCGGCTCCTCTCGGCTCCTCTCGGCTCCTCCCGGCTCCTCTCGGCTCCTCTCGGCTCCTCTCGGCTCCTCTCGGCTCCTCCCGGCTCCTCTCGGCTCCTCTCGGCTCCTCTCGGCTCCTCTCGGCTCCTCTCGGCTCCTCTCGGCTCCTCCCGGCCTCCTCTCGGCTCCTCTCGGCTCCTCTCGGCTACCTCTCGGCTCCTCTCGGCTCCTCTCAGCTCCTCTCGGCTCCTCTCGGCCCCTCTCGGCTCCTCTCGGCTCCTCTCGCCCAAAGTCGCCGAGGAGGATGTCGAGGCCGCCGGTGAGGAGGATGTTGGACGGCTTGACGTCGCGGTGCATGATGCCCGCCGAGTGGATCGCAAAGAGCGCCGAGGCGAGCTGCGCGGTCCAGCGCAGCAGCCGTGCCGCCGGGAAAGAGGGCGGGGCCGCGGAGGCGACGAAGTCGCGCTCGCGCGAGTGCAGCTCTTCGAGGGCGAACGGAGTCTCCTCCAGCCGCCCTCGCCATGCCGCGGCCCGCACCTCCCTCGCCTGCTTGATCTGGTCCTCGAGAGTGCCGCCCGGCGCATAGTCGGTGAGGATGTGCAGCACGTCGCCGCGCAGGAAGCAGCTGCGAGAGGGTGGTGGCGGCGTCGGCGGCGGTGAGGGGGGTGGTTGTGGCGGCGATGGAGGCGGTGGCGTGGGAGGTGGGGGTGAGGGCGGAGGCGGCGACGGTTGATGCGACGGCGGGGGGGGAAGACGGTGGCGGCGAGGCCGGTGCCTCCGATAGCCGATGATGTGCGGCTGGTCGCGGAGCCGCATCAGCGCGGACACCTCCCTCTCGAGCCGCACCCCGTCGTGCCGCACATTCCCCGCCTGAGAGTGTGCGCAACACTCCTCTCAGGCGTCTCGCCTTGCCCTGCGTGTGCTCGCTAGCGCTCGCTACTCTCCCGCCCAGATCTGCTTCACGACGGCAAAGCTGCCAGACTCGCGGTGGCGCAGCAGGACCGCCTTGCCGAAGTGGCCCGAGCCGAGCACGTGCAGCTGCTCCCACGTCCGCTCGTACTCGGTCGCGAGCGCGAGCGACTCGAAGAGGGAGGGCATTGCCGCCGCCGCCGCCGCGCCGCTGCCGCCCGCCGCTGTGCTGCCCGCCGCCGCGCCGCCGTGCTGCCCGCCGCCGCTGCCCGCCTCCACCTGCTCGCGGTGGTGGAGGAAGCCCTGGGCAAAGGAGCGCAGCGTGCCCTCCATCGGCTGCGCGATGAAGAGGCCGAGCCTGCGTCATGATCGCAACTCGGTCCGGACTACTCGGTGAGGGGGCGGGAATACGGTGCTTTGAGCATCACATCACATGAAGGCAGGTGGCCTCTCGAGCTGGTCGGAAGGCACGGCTGCATATCATGCATCATCTAGCCGCCGAGCGCCCGAGCGCGAGAAAGTGTACCGCCGCCTCGCCCTCGAGAGGAGGACGGTCTCGCAGGCACGACCACCGTGGCGCTGCTGCGATCGCGGCGACGCTGACCGCGTTGACGAAGACGCGCTGGGAGGGGGAGAGGAAGAAGAGGGTCATCATCAGTGGGTACAGCGTCATATTCACCGGCACGAGCGCGGAGACGAGCGGGCCCGCCGCCGGACCCTCCTCCATCACGCGGGCGATGCAGAAGTAGGACGCCCAGGACGCCGTTGTCATGACGCACATGGCGCGTGCGCCGATGCGTTGCGCGAGCTGGCGATCGGCTCGAAACCGAGCTGCGTGGTGCAGCACCACGCGCAGCACCGACTCAACAATCGCGGGCAGCAGGAGCACCTTGGCGATTGGAGCAAAGGTGTCGTCGTGCAGCCCGACCGTGAGCAGCGCGAGGAGTGAGCCGAGGATGAGGCAGTGAAGCGGGTAGACGAGCCGAAAGGCCTCGCCGCGAAACGTGTCCTCATACGCGGTCTCCTCCACCATGGCCTCAGCGGTTGTGTCTGCGGTTCGGACGATCGTATGGACATTTCCGTGACACTACCCGGGTACCGTTCGCCCGAGATAGTGCGAGATAGATAGTGCGAGGTGGATGGGTTGGGGGAGTGAGGGGGCTAGTGTGGAAACTTTTTTATTAATGAACTCCGGAGCGGGGCCCCGAGCAAGCCCTAAATCCTCCCCCTCTACCTCATTCATTCACATAGTGGCCATTGCACTCGTCAAGTTTGGTCGTCGATTCAGGAGGCCCGAAGATGGGGAAGCCGTCCCTGGCAAAGCCCAGCAACTCCTCCGCTCAGCATAGCGTTCGCGGCCGACTTTTCGTGGTAGTGCCTATGCAATTGCAGAGCAGCGCAGCGAGCGGGGCGGAGAGGGATGTGTGTAGTCGGGGTGGGGGATGGGGGATTGGTGAGAGGGGGGGGGGGGGGGGCTTACCAGAAGGGCGCAATGGACCGCGAGATGCTTTCGCCCGCCCACGTGTTTGGCCCGTCCATGATACCGCGGAGGACCGCCCGTGCTTGCCCGACCATGGGGAGTCCGGACAGTGTGAAAGCAGCTGGGCCGTTGGTTGGGGTTTCCGTGCCCTTTGCCGGCTGCACCCGAGGCCACAGTGGCAGCTCGACAGCATAGCGATGAACACACGGGCTGAAGCGTCCAGGAGTAAGCGGCACATCATGCGGTGGCACGCCGTTACTGAAAATGAATCGGCGCCCTCTGCGAAGGTCGATGCAGTGCTCGACGTGGTTCGTGGCGAGAAAGTCGGCGGGGTGACGAAGCCAACTTTGCGCCGACCCTTGCTTCGGGCGCATCGTGCGGAGAAGTTCACGCCAAAAAAGGGCTCACGCCTCGTGCAGCCGAATGCCCAGGGTCGCGCAAGGCCAGGGCCAGGCTTCGAGGAGCCGCGCCCACAGCCCGCGCCCGAGAAGGCTTAGCTGACGCTGCTCGCTCACACCGGTTGTGGGCCAAGGCACGACGCGCCACATCCTGAGCAGCTTGAGTTTTGAGAGGATGGACGGCGGCAGCGCATTCGTGAGCACAGAGGAGCGACCTGTTGCCCAGCACCGCGAGGATGCCACCGCCGACGCCAATCACGCTACCTGGCTCGTGAACATGGTGGACCCTGCCAAATAGGCGGTTGCCGCACGTGAAGGATCGCCCATCTACCACACAAGCGCAGCCAGGAAGTGCAGGCGGGACCAATAGCTGTGCACCGTTCCGTGCCATGTACATTGACATCCACACGTCTTCTGCCTTCCACCACTCTGGCTGGGGCCATCGTTGCCCTGGCAATGGGCTCAGACGGGCCGATGGCTTCCAGCGCCGCAGCGCTGCGCGGGAGGCCACCAGCAGCTGGCCGCCGAGTACTATGTGTCGAGAATTTGCCCACACCTGCTCGCCCAGCAGTATTGGTTTCGATGGCGAGTAGTCGCGGAGAAATGGCAGCAAGGAATCTGGGCGAAGCAGGGTGTCGGGGTCCAGCTTTGCCACCCAGTGCCACGACCATCCAGTTACCTGGCAGCCTTCCAAGACACGGGTCCATGCATGTTGCAGCATCTGCTGATTGGCGGGATGACCGTCGACGTAGCCGCTGTAAAATGAAGCACGCGATGCAACCGCCTCAACCCCCCAAGCAGAGTCGTTGTAGAAGCTGAACAGACGGTGTGAGGTGCAGGCTGCTTGCATGGATGTTGTGGCTGAACGAAGCGTGGGCTCATGTTGGACCGGGCCCACCACTGCAAAGCAAAGCAGCTGGTGGTCCCTCTCCTTCATGCTGCTGACGAGCGCCGCGAGCCCCGCTGGTACACACTGGTACGTACTTTTAGCTTACGGTCCCCTAGGATTAGAGCATTTCTTAATCGCTCAAAATTCTTTTTGCTCGCTGTGCGAGTAAGCCGACCGCTCTGAAATGCTCCTGTTTCTCCTCTCCCGACCCTGCCATCGCTCCGCTCAACCATGCATGTCGGCGCTCGTCCCGCCGCCGCCGCTGGCCAGCCTCGCCGAACTACAGGAGGCACTTGGACGGTTCCGCGACGCGGTGGAAGCGGACGCGACCGACGCGGAGGCGCTCTTGAATCACGGCCTGGTGGCAAAGCGGCTTCGCGACTTCTCGCTGGCGGCGGCCTCCCTGTCGAGCGCCGTCGAGCTTTGTCCGGCCGACGACGGCGCCAAGAGCGCCCTCGCGGATGTCTTGGCCGAGATGGGTCTCGACAGCGAGGCCGAGGCGCTGCTCTGCGATCTGCTAACGCGGGACCAGCCGGCGGCCTCTCGGCTGAAGCTGGCCCTCGCCAACCTGCGGCTCAGCGGGCTGGGCAAGCGCGCCGAAGCGCTGCGCGCCTACCGCGAGGCGTGCGAGGCGGGGCCGTCGCCAGTTGCCTTGCTGGCGGGAATTGCTGCCGACTCGATGGGAGAGCATGCGGCCGCGGCCGGCTTCTACAGGGATGCCCTGTCCCAGGACGAGCACGACGAGAACGCAGCGCTGCACCTGATGCACGGCCTGCTGCGGGCGGGCGACAGCGAGAGCGCCGCTGCGCTGCGCCCCAAGCTGCCCACTCACGTGCTCTCGAGATGCCCCGAGATGGCCCGAGATGACCCGAGATGCCCCGAGATGGCCTGAGATACCGGGAGATGCCCCGAGATGGCCTGAGATACCGGGAGATGCCCCGAGATGGCCTGAGATACCGGGAGATGACCCGAGATGACGCTAGATGACCAGAGATGCCCCGAGGTGACCCGAGATGACCCGAGATGACCCGAGGTGACCCGAGATGGCCTGGGACATGACGCTGACTGGGAGGCACGGTCCTCTTCACAGCTCTAGGCGTGAGCAGGTGCTCTCGAGCGTCGACTACGTCCTCTCGACGCCGGTGGCCCTAGACGCTTGAACACGTCTTCTTGTACTCCAGCCAGGGCTCGGGAGGACACGCACTCCGCTGTACTCACACACGCACTCCGCTGTCTTCTTCTCCGCTGTCTTCACGCGGTGCTCTGAAGACGCCGCGCAATGCCGTGTGCTCCCGCCCTCATGTCGGCGTATTCACCCACGTAGGCCGGTGGCGATGGCGCCGAGCGTGCACTACTTTACCCACGACATGCTGCAGCTCGCGCTCCGCTCCGCGCACGCGGAGGCGAGGGCCTGGTCCTCGGGCCGTCGGCGCCCATCAACCAGTCCCGAGACCCGTGCCTCCACCCTGACCCTACCCTAACCCTAACCCTAACCCTGACCTAACCCTAACCCTAACCCTAACCCTAACCCTAACCCTAACCCTAACCCTAACCCTAACCCTAACCCTAACCCTAACCCTAGCCCTAACCCTAACCCTGACATGCAGAGTGAGGCGGGCCTGCTGCTCGAGTTTGGGGTGTACCACGGGAGGACGCTGCGCATGATCGCCTCGCACTTCCCCGACGACCCGGCGCGCCCGCCTCGGCTGTCTTGGAGGAGGGAGGGAGGGAGGGAGAGGGAGGGACGGAGAGAGAGAGAGAGAGAGAGAGAGAGAGAGAGAGAGAGAGAGAGAGAGAGAGAGAGAGAGAGAGAGAGACTTGCTAGACCTCACGACGGCGCGTCTCTTCACGCGAAAGCACTACCCCGGGGCCCAAGACGCACAAGCACAGGCAGTCGAGAAGGGAGAGAGACAGCGGCGGCAGTCAGAAGGCACTGGGTCCCAGCAAGGCGAAGGCGATGACGGCCTCTAGTGTGAGCTCTAGACTAGCGAGCTACTAGGATTAGGAGCCGACAGACCCTCGCGTCTCCACACGACAGCGCAGCCCAGGGCCCAGAGAACGCGCACGGACAGTCGAGAACGAGCAGGCGGGCGCGGATCAACTGCGTCTCTTCACGCCGCCCCGCGTCAGCAGGCGCACGGCTTCGACACATTCTCGGGTAATCTCGGGTAGTCTCGGGTAGTCTCGGGTAACCTCGGGTAATCTCAGCAGGTGCACGGCTTCGACACCTTCTCGGGCATCCCTGAGGTGGGCGCCCCCGCTCGCCCCTTGTGGGCTCGAAGATCGGAGAGGTTACCCCACTGCCGTGTCGGTCCAACGTGACGTAAGCACGGGAGAAAGAGCGAACGGATGGTTGATTGCGGGGCCTGATACGCCGAAGATCACACTTGGAACGAGGGCTAGCAACCAGATCAGGTAGTTCCAGGTAGCTCCGCAAATGCAGTTGCCACCCCTCCTCAGGATTGGCACTCGACGAGGGCGGGCGCTTACTCAACGCACGGCGAGCGGCCCTAGAAGCGGATCACGCAATGAAGCCTTCCAACCAGCGCTCGAGAGGATAGCTACTCCGCCGTCCTCGGCCGTATTCGGCCGGACTCACTGCATTCGTACCCCTCGCACTCACGCGGTGCAAAAACACACACTGCTCAATGCCGTCTTCCCGCCCCGAGGCCGGTGTCTTCAGCACGTAGGCACGCTGCCTCCGGCGCCCGACAACGTGCAGTACCACGTCGGACTCTTCGCTGACACCCTGCCAGCCTTCCTGGAGGCCCTCCTCTTCCCCTCCGCCCCTCCGCCCCTCCGCATCGCGCCCCTCTCCTCTTCCCGACCCCTCCTCGCTGCACCCTCCTCCCCTCTCCTCGCCTCTCCCCTCCTCCTCGCCTCCTCGCCTCGCCTCGCCCCGCCCCGCCCCGCCCCGCCCCGCCCCGCCCCGCCTCCTTCGCCCCCCCCTCCGTCGACACCCGTCACGCCGCCCCGTGCCGCGCGCGCAGGCGAACCCCGGGCCAATCCGACTGATGAATCTAGACTGCGATCTCTACTCCTCGGCGAAGGACGTGCTTGATGCGGTGGCGGGGCGCCTCCGTCCGGGCAGCGTGATTGTTCTGGACGAGTATGTGATGAACCCGCACTGGGAGGAGGACGAGTACAGGGCCTTTCAGGAGGCGGTCGCAGAGCACGGGTGGGAGTATCGGTACCTCGGGATCTCGCTGGTTTCTCAGCAGGCCGTGGTCCAACTCGTGTAGAATGACGAGATGAGTGGAACTAACCCTTGAAAGAAACGATGTCGCCAGCTGCACCAGCAGCGCCACCGAGTCGCAGCCACACGTCACCGCTCACGGACGGAGACCACGAGCCGCTGGCCTGGCGAGGCGCCGATGTCGCGCGAGAGGGCCGTGTGCACGCGTGGCAGCAGCAGCTCTGCTACTGGGCCGCCGGCGACGGCGGAGAGCGCTCGGGAGAGCGCTCGGAGAGCCGCTGCGGGGCCGTCCGGCCAGGCGCGGCCACACGCGACATGTTTTTCTTTTTTGCATGGCACTGGGCACGGGACTGTGTAAAATTCTTTTTTGGAACAGTCTCGGGGTCGGGTGCTACTTCTACGCCGTGGGCCACCGTTTGCTCCGGGACTATCATGGTAACAAGTACGTACACGCACACTAACAAGGGAACTGAGTACGGCCTACATACACACAGTGAGTGTGTACGCGGACAGATGGTGGTTGGTGGCGCCGACATGCACATGCCATGTCAGTAGACGGCGTGCGAGCAGAGAGAACCGAGAGAGGAGGCGCTTCTAGCACGAACTGTTTGGTCAGTCTCGTAGATATTCGACGAACTTGTGTGCCAGCTCAGCGACAGACATGCCATCGTTCTCGTCGTCACCTCCGAGAGCTTGGTTGACAAGCCACTTCAAATCTCCTTTGGTGAGCTGTTGGAAGTGACGACTGCGAAGCCGCCCATTGCGGCAAGCATCTTCGCAAGCGGCCTTTAGCTCGTCAAGGGTACCGCGGGAAACAGCGCCGCATGCGCGAAGCAAGTTCGTCAGCTTCGTACCACCAGGCCTGAGCTCAAAAATCGTCTGCATCTGCGGAATAGTGATAGCCACGTCTGCCATGTCGAGCGGGTCGTCGCTTCGCCGGCGATTATGCTGCGGTACGGGGGAGTCGGTAGACCTTGTCCGGCGCCTGCTAGGTGCCGCGGATGATCCAGAGCTCTGCTCGTCAACGGTATCGCTGGCGTCCGGAGGGGGCCTTGGCCGAGTGCGAGACCGTGGCGCTCGGAGCGACTCTTCGATGCCTTGCGCCAGGTTGCGATTGTCTGCTTCCTGCGACCGTCCTTCCGACGCCTCGAGCGCCTGCGCCATGCCCTGAGCACTGGGACCCGGTCTGGGGGTCGCGCCCTGAGCGTCATCGCCACCTGATCTATCTGGCTGCGGGACATGCTTGTCATGGCCGCGTGGAATGTCCGAATCGTGCCAGCACCATTGATCGCCTGCGAGCAAGAGCCAGTGGCCATCATTGAAGTCGGGAATGGTACGATCACAGCATCTGAGCTTGTACTCAATGTGGTCAGACGTAACGTCGCCATCTCGATCCCACGTTGGGTCGTACCGAACGTCGACCACATGGGTCTCAAACCACTTTTTTCCACCGTGAGCGCCACCATCGAACCAAATAGTGTCCTGCTTCTTGGGAAGGTCAAGCCGGCGCAGATCTGCGTCGATGCTGTGCTCAACCGACTCGTCGGCGTCGTGCCCGAGAAAGGCCTTGCCGTATCGCTTGCGCCTGTCTCCAAAAATGCGCTTGCTGGATGCGAGTGCAGCCAGCCCTAGGTCGTTCCTGACTTTCTCTTCTAGCAGCGTCGTGTCCGGGCTGAAAATCTCGTTGATCGACGTGCCCTTCAGAAGGTGCTCGTTGACCTGGTCAACGAGGTCAGGGTAGGCTTGCACGACGCGATAGTCAAGCTCGGGCATGAGCACACGAACGACCCCTGTCTGGCCTTCGACCCATCCGTTCTCCTCCGAGATCGACCTGCGCAAGAAGGTCGCGCGCCCTGCCGTCTGCACCAGCAAGTCAATGCTTGCCCCAGGCTTCATGGCGAGCACGAGATGCGTCGGAACGCGCGAGTCGGTAACGAAGGAGTTGCCACGCGCCATCATCGTGTAGCCAAAGACGGCCATCGCATCATCCGCATGGTCACGATTCTCCCCGCGGGTGAGCTCGAGGACAGACTCCACAGCGGCGAGCACCTCCTCAATTCTAGCAACCCGTGTGCGCAAGCCCGCGGACAGAAGGTGGCCCGGCCTGCAGGGTCGGTATACACGCGCTGCGTGAGGACAGTGCGTGCGCGAGTCAAGGCTAGAGGACGCACCCGATCGTCGTTCCCTTGTCGTCGAAGCCGTTGCCTGCCTTGCCCCACATCTGCTTGGCGTCGGTGCGCCAGGCACAGCTCTCGCGGCCGCCGCTCTGCGGCCGCGGAATCGACGAAGACCACCGCGGAGGAAGAATCACACGGCCACTGCCGGGAGCGACAGTGCTCTTCACGTCCGCGAGGGCCGCGTTCTGCGTAGCCGTCCGCGAAAAACGGACAACAATCCCTCTGCCGCAGTAGACCAGGACGTGCAGAGCTGGAAAGTCGTTCTGCATCTTCTCCGCCTTGTCAAAGACGCCAGTCGGCACGTAGACCTTAGCCTGCGTGATGTCGAGCAGCAGCGCCTTCTTGCGCCCGCCATCGCGCCTGAGAGCGTCTTCGAACATGGCGCTCACCTGGTCGTTGACTCCGAGATCGGCGTCGCGTGCAAAGCTGTCGACGAGGAAGACGCGGTCATCGTCGATCTCCTCGCCCTCCTCAATCTCTGGGTGCAGCTCGCGTGACGACGACCGCAGTGGCATAAACTGGGGCACGCCGGAATACTGACCCCCAGGAGCACGTGTCAGAAAGACCGGCCCTCGCGGCTGCCCTCCTGTGCGCTGCATCTCAAGGAAGACGGGCATGAGCGTTGCGGAGATATTGATGATGAGCTGCGCGCCATGATAGGTGGAAGTCGTCCTCTCGAGCTTCGTGATCGCCTTGCAGTTTGCGACGCCTGACGGCCTCAAGCCGGCGGTTGGCACCAAGAACGAGCGGCACCACATCGTCTGCATCCAGAACGCCGCCTCGCAGGCCACGCTCTACACCAAGGCATTGGTCGACAATTGGGCGGACCAGACGCCGCAGCAGGCGCACGCCTTCCTCTCGAAGCCCGACGTCACCGTGACCAACGAGAACGACAAGGAGGGGCAGCTGCCGAAGATCAAGGCGCTCGACGCGACGGTGCAAGCTGCATTTGGCGGCATCGCGCGACGACTGGAGGACGAGCTGACGGCGAGCGAGGCGGCGGCTGCGCGCGCGGAGGCCGAGCTGACCGCGTGGGAGACGGAGAATGACGCCAAGGCGGGCGCGGGCCACCGCTTGAAGGTGGCGGCGCTGCAGACCGCGAGCGCGGTGGCGGCGGCGCGCAAGGCGAAGCAGGAGCACGCGCGGGCGATTGCAGTCGGCGTCATCCGGCTGTCATGGAGCAGAGGGGCGTCAGCAGAGGTGGACGAGGCGGGGCGCCCCCGGTGCTCCGTAGTGCTTGCCATGTGCTTGTTGGTCCTGCCGCTCTATGTTGCTGGATGCATCGCGCCGCTTGTGGCGTTGACTCGTTGTGGCACCGACGCGATGAAGGCGGCGGCCGCGAGGGCGCTGGGGGGGCTCGCTCTCAAGAACGCCGACAACAAGGTGGCGATCGCGAAGGGGGGCGGCATCGCGCCGCTGGTGGCGCTGGCTCGCGACGGCACGGATTGGCAGAAGGAGGAGGCCGCGGGGGCGCTGGCCAACCTCGCCGAGAACGCCAACAACCGAGTGGCGATCGCGAAGGCGGGCGGCGTTGCGCCGCTGGTGGCGCTGGCTCGCGACGGCACGGACGGCGTCGGGCAGCCCGTTGCCGTCCGAGTCGGGGTCCATGGCGTCGGGGATGCCGTCCTAGATGCCGTCGCTGTCCGTGTCGGCGGAGCCCTCTACGGCGTCGACGGGCAGAAGGAGATGGCCACGGTGGCGCTGGGTAACCTCGCTCACAACCCCAACAACAAGGTGGAGATCGCGAGGGCGGGCGGAATCGCGCCGCTGGTGGCGCTTGTTCGCGACGGCACGGACGGGCAGAAGGTGTGTGCCGCGTGGACGCTGGCGATCCTCGCTTGCAACAACGCCGACAACAAGGTGGCGATCGCGAGGGCGGGCGGCATCGCGCCGCTGGTGGCGCTGGCTCGCAACGGCACGGACGGGCAGAAGGAGAACGCCGCGGCGGCGCTGGCTAACCTCGCTCACAACGCCGACAACAAGGCGGCGATCGCAAAGGCGGGCGGCATCGCGCCGCTGGTGGCGCTGGCTCGCGACGGCACGGACGGGCAGAAACAGATCGCTGCGGTGGCGCTGGGTAACCTCGCCGAGAACGCCGACAACCGAGTGGCGATCGCGAGGGCGGGCGGCATCGCGCCGCTGGTGGCGCTGGCTCGCGACGGCACGGACGGGCAGAAGAGGTATGCCGCGGGGGCGCTGCGGAAGCTCGCCGACAACGCCGACAACAAGGTGGCGATCGCGAAGGCGGGTTTCCAACCTTAGTGACTAGCATACCACCTAGACCCTCACCCACCCACCTCTCCTAGGGGCAAGGCCCCAGCCCCAACCTTACCACCACTTTAATCAGTAACGGCGGTCACGCATTGTCAAGGAGATGCGCCGCCCATTTTCATGCGTGTTGCCTGTTCTAGCTTTTTCATTACATCATACATGCGTACACTGACAGTCAAATGTGCGTCGTGAAGACTAAAGTCTACAGAGCCACAGCGCACAGGTCCCGGGCAAGAAAAGCGAGATGGCCGTGGCCGGGTTCACGCCATGCGGCACCGCCCCGCCGCCGACCCCTCCCGCCACTGCGAGAGGGCGAGGCAGCGGCGCAGCTCCGCGGCGCCCTCCGCCTCGGCACAGAGAATATTTTTGCTCAAAACTTTTTAGTAGCGCTCTGGCATGTCCAAGGCGATCTGAAGGGGTCTGACTGATGAATCTAGACTGCGATCTCTACTCCTCGGCGAAGGACGTGCTTGATGCGGTGGCGGGGCGCCTCCGTCCGGGCAGCGTGATTGTTCTGGACGAGTATGTGATGAACCCGCACTGGGAGGAGGACGAGTACATGGCCTTTCAGGAGGCGGTCGCAGAGCACGGGTGGGAGTATCGGCACCTCGGGATCTCGCTGGTTTCTCAGCAGGCCGTGGTCCAACCGCTCGTGTAGAATGACGAGATGAGTGGAACTAACCCTTGAAAGAAACGATGTCGCCAGCTGCACCAGCAGCGCCACCGAGTCGCAGCCACACGTCACCGCTCACGGACGGAGACCACGAGCCGCTGGCCTGGCGAGGCGCCGATGTGGCCGCTTAGGGGCTTACGGCTCTACGCTATATAACAAAAGCCGTACACGTACGCACGAGCGACCCGGGGGCGCGAGGCCGAGGGTCGCGAGCCCGAGCCCCCCCGAGCAGGAGCTCTCTGCGACTCCACGGTCTCTTTTCTTCAGATGATTACAACACACGTTTCCGAAACTGGCAGCCCCGCTAAGTCGAGCACTCGTGTCCTGTCTGTCCTCCGTAAGCGGCGTGTCCGCCACCGCACGCGCACCTCACCTTAAAAGCAACCGCCCACGGCGAGGTAGCGCACTACTCGTCGAGTAAAGTCTCTCGATATGTGCGATCCGGCCCGGCGCGCTTCAGGCCTATCCCCACCGTTGCCAGCTCGCGCCCCTCGCCGGCTTGTCTATGGGTTGCACACGGGGCAGCTCGCCCGCGCATCGCTCGGCTCTTGCGAGACGCCGCCTCCCCCGACCGCCGTGGCGGCGGAGAGGAGGCGCATCATGTCCCACGCCGCGGCCGAGCGGTCCGCCATGGTCTGGAGGCGCGCCTCGAGCTTCTCGATGCGGCTTGCCGGCGCCGACGCCGCGGCCGCCGTCACCACCTCTTGCGCCAGCGCCGCGTGCGCGGCCGCGGTCTCGTCGCCGGCTGCGCGCACGCGCTCAAGGCACGCGCGCTGCTCCGCGACCGTGGCGCGGAGATCGTCGAGGCGGCGCGAGAGGTCGCCCGACCGGCCCTCCTCGCCGCCATTCTTGCGCGCCGCCTCCGCCGCCATCGACGCGACAATCTCAACCTCCGCCGCCGGGAGCAGCCCGGCGGAGCCGGACGCGCGCCGCTCGGCCAGCTGCCGCTTGAGCGAGCGCACCTCCTCCTCGGCGGCGGAGCGGGCGGCCGCCTCGGCAAAGAGCTCGTTGCGCAGCACCGCCGCCTCGGCGGCGCTCTCCCTCGCCGCCGCCTCGCGCGTCGCCTCGATGACCTCGTCCAGCGTGCGGCACTTGTCCACAAATGCGACCGACTGCGTGTGCCCCACCGCCGCCTCGACGGCGTGCGCGACCGCCTCGGCAAGCGAGGCGCCGCGCGCCTCCTCCGGAGCGGCGGCGAGGGGCTCCATGGCGCGGGGCCCCGAGGCGCGCGCCGCGCGCGTCTCCGCCGCCGCCAGCTGTGCCTCGGCCGCCGCCTGCGCCGCCTCGGCGCGCGCCTGCTCTGCCGCCAGCTCTGCCTCGGCCGCCTTCTTCTCCGCCGCGGCGGTCGCCGCCGCCGCCGCCGCCGCCACCTCCTCGGCCGCCGCCTCAGCCAACGCCGCCGACTCCTCGGCCGCCGCCTCCGCCTCCGCCGCCGCCTCCTCCGCCGCCCGCCGCGCCGCGGCCGCGTCCTCGAGATCGGACCGAAGCGACTCGGCCTTGGCTTGCGCCTCCGCCGCCTCTGCCGCCGCCTCGGCGGACCTCTCCTGCGCGTCGACGGCCCGCTCCTCCGCCTCCGCCGCCCGTGTCTCCGCCTCCGCCGCCCGCTCCTCCGAGCCGGCCAGCCGCTCCGACAGCTGCGCGATGGCCTCCGCCTGCGCCCGCCCGTCGGCGAGGGCGGCCGCCTGTGCCGAAGCGAGGCAAGCCTCGGCCGCCTGCCGCGCGAGCTCCTCCGCGCGGAGCTCCTCCTTGGCGGCGGCGACGGACTGCGCGACCTCGTCGTACTTGCGCCGCGCCAGCGCGACGGCGCCCGTCTCCGCCTCCGCCGCCGCCCGCAGCCGCTCGCCGAGCAGCTCGTTGGCGGCAAGGGCCGCCTCCTTCTCGCAGCGGGCGTCGGCCGCACTCCCCTCTAGCTGAGCGGCGCGTGCGCGCTCGGTCGCGAGGCGCGACTCCGCCTCGACGAGGATGGACGCCGCCCGCGCCTCGGCCTCGCGCG
>NW_005200050.1:0-2378 GCF_000372725.1 Emiliania huxleyi CCMP1516 | reverse complement strand
GCGGTCGCACGACACGATTCGCGCGACAGGCGAGGCGCGGGCGACGGCTTCCTCAGAAGCCGTCGCCCGCACCACAGGAGCAGTCACACACTCCCACTCCGGCGCCCACCCGTATCAAGAATACTCACTCACACAAACAAACTACCCGTTCGTAGCGTCCGGCCGTACACAAGCACACGCTCTCGCGCAAGACCGAAGACCACGGTTCGTGAGAACGAGCGCAAACATTGTCGCTGCCCGCGCCATGCTGCTGCCATGAGCGACTCCTCGCGCCGCTAGTGCGCCTCTCGCATTCACACACCGCCACCCGCCGTCTGCACTTGGAGCACTTGGAGTGCAGTCTGCGTCTCCATCCGTCACTCTGGGCGTCCCTTCACACGGCGGAGGCCCCGCGGCAAGCGGGCCGATCGCCCGTGTGTACTTGTTACGTGAAAACCCGCTGGGACCCGGACGCCAGCACACACGGCTAGATTTCATGGCGGGCCGCCTAGGGCTAGGCCCCGTGTGTGTGGAGTGTGCCGGGGTGGGTGACTGTGTGGTGTGTGTGGGTGTGAATGAACGTGTCTCACGATCGCGAGCGATCGTGTTCGTCGGCCTCACCTCCAGTCCTTAGTCTTGCACACGTCTTGAGTGACACAGTACACGCGCAGAGAGTGACAGACACGCACCCCGCTCGAGGCGCACCCCGGGGTCTTCGTGTACACCCTGGCGCCGGCTGGGGGGGCCGGGCACTTGCCTCTAGTCCGCTCCCAGCCACGGCGCGTTCCGCTTTCAGCGCAAGAGCTCTCTTCTGCGCGCCGTCTTTTGCTGCTGGATGCGCTATTTACGAAGTGACCCGGTCGCGACACTCATTCATCGGGCCCCGCACGAGCCGCTGGCAGGCCCTGCGCGCAGAGTCGTCATGGAGAGGGCCCTCGCACCGAGCCGAATCGCGCACGTCGCGAGCCTTCACTCGAGAAGGGCGTCCCACTGAGGGGCAGTCGTGTTGCCGCCGCCGTTCAAGATACGTGTGTAGCCGCGGCCCTCTAGCAGCGCCTTGGCCTTTTCAGCGCGGCCTCCCGACCGTCAGTAAAGGAGGATTGGCGTCTCCTTGTCGTCAGGGAGTAGATACTCTGGCACCGTCGGATCTGACCGAAAGTCCCAAGTCAGCGCTCCGTCCGGTCCAGGTGTTTCGATGATCTCCTCTGGCGTGCGCAGGTCTATAAGCAGAGCCCCGCCCTTGACACTACGGATGTCGTCGGGTGAGGCAAGCGGTGGCATGCAGAAGTGACGCTGGAGGCAGAGGGCGGACGGTTCGGCCGCCAACCTGCCCGCGATGGCGCGGTGCGGCAGTCGGCAAGCGCGGCGAAACATGCCGCAAGAGTATGCTCTTTTCAGCCGGCCCGGGCAACCGCGAGGTATTTCTTCTCAATGCGCTAGAAAAGAAAAGAAGTTAATTAAGGCGGCAAGCCATCTGCCTCTGCGATATCCGACTTGCCTTTCAATAGTACCGCTACCGGTGCTGAGGGGGGTGCGTAATTTGCGTCTCGAAGATGTAGACATCTACCCCCACGGCTGACGCTGTCCGACCGTACTCGGTCACACCAAGCCACTCCGAGGGCCCCACTCTTTCCTTCGCATAGCGGCCACTCTTCGGATCGCTGGTCGAGCGACCCAGGGGCCGGGATGCCCCGCGCGCCTGTCCCAGGCGCGAAAACGAATCTGCGAGGCGTGGCCGCTCACGCGGCCCGATGGGGAGGAACGGGGCGAGCCCCCTCCAACCCACCCGCGCTAGGTCTCGGGTTTGACGACATGGGGTCACTCCCGCGAAACTCGGGAACTAGCCGGGGCAGTCGGAGAAGGGGCAACTCCGTGCACTGACGGTCGGCCGTCAGAAAACACGCCTCCGTGGCTCGGGTTACACCAATGCTCGCTACCCAACGCGGCCAAAGGATATCAACCTCGAGAAGGTCGAGAACCAAGCCACTGCACGTCTCGAACCCTTCGCGCGACCCGACGCTCAAGCTCCCCCTCGCGAACGTGTCGGCGCTTCTTTCGCGTGTCGTGATGTCTAGCGAGCACCCTCTCGTGGTGAGGCTTGTCGACTCGGGCGGCGGCCTGCGCCTGCGTCTCGCCGCCGGCGGGGTGGCCTCCTTTCGCCCTCTGGTCGACACAGGCTCTGCTCTCACCTGGCTTCCAGCGAGAGGGCTCGGACGAGGGCCTGGCCTCTCGCTGTCAGGCCGCAGCGCCCGAAGCTGTCGGCCCACGGGCTCGAACTTCTCGATCGTATACGCAGACGGAACGCACGTCGCGGGCGTGCGATGCTCCACGTTGCTGTCGCTCTCCGCGCGTGCCGCTTGCGCCGGCTGCGGCCAGACCAGACTCCGCTGGCGGCAGCA
>NW_005200051.1:0-2378 GCF_000372725.1 Emiliania huxleyi CCMP1516 | reverse complement strand
CTGCTGGAGGCGATCGCTTACTATAGATCGAAGCTAGAGGCGGTGGTCTTCATGTGGGTGCCAGCACACGTGGGAATAGCCCCTGCAACGCATACGCCGACGCGGTGGCGACAGCACACCTCGGGGATAACGACACGGAGGACGCCTCGAAAGTGGTGCGGGACGCGGTGCGGACGCGGCCATGCATGTACACGGTGCGAAGGGAGACGGCAGAGAACGCAGAGAAGAGGGAGATAGTGGACCGACGGACGTACGGACACATGTGTAAGAGCGCGCACGAGTGGGTGTGCGAGCAATATCGAAAGACAGTGAGGCCGGGGTCGCACACGGCAGGGGTGGCGGGACGGTTGTGGAGCGAAGTAGCAGTAGCCAGCCTCAAGCATCGATGGGATAATAAGATGAGATTACCAGACGAGAACGGGGGGAAGGACAGGCGGGCGACATTTGACGACGTCGGGGATCACAATGTGACGACCAAAACGATCTTGGGGGCCAGGGTGAGACAACAGGTCGGGGTGCCACATGGGGCACACCACAGGCGTATTCTAGAGGGGGAAAAGAAACGGGGAATGAGGGGCCCCGCCACGAGAAGTGCGTTCTGGGGATGCAGAGCGTGCAAAGCGGCTAGGGATGAGGCCACAAAAGAGGCGCGCGAGGCAAGGAGGAGACGCGGGGAACTGAAAGACTGGGACGACTGGAAACAAGAAGACAGTGAGCCACCACAGGCGTCGTTGGCGCACATACTGAGCGGCAGCTGCGCTGGAAATAAGGAAGAGGCGCGTAACTTCATGCGGAAGCTCGACAAACACACAGCGAGGGCGACAGCAAGAGTTGAACGGGAGGCGCCGGACTCAAAAGACACCGCCACATTCCTGAGACGAGCGAGGGCACAGCCTCCTTAAAGGCGAAAGGGTCTAGATTTGGGGCGCTCGCCGAAGAGGAGTACGACAAAATAGCGCCCGTGATTGCCTGCACGCTACCCGCACTCACGGACTCCATACCCGAAAGAAAGAGAAGGGAGCTCGCGGGAGAGGTGACGAGTGAACTACAGGTAGTGGGGAAGGCAGCCTCGATTGCCATACAGACATGGGTGCGAAACAACGACAAGACCAAGGCACGGGCAGAGGAACGAGAGAAGAATATAGGGTGGATAAAGCGCCTGTTCACGGCATGGAGGGTGAGCCACACCGAACGTACCGAGCGAAGAGCCGAGCGGAAGGAGGACGGGGAAGATCCCAGATGACTCCGAGCACCGAGGAGGACGAACCAGTGGAAATTCAGTTGTCAGATGTCACGATGCATCCGAAGGGGACCCCAGCGCCGGCATCATCCGTTAGAGGCACGAGTGTTCGAAGAGAGAGTGGACCTGAGCAACAACATGACCTGCAGGCCACAAATGATCGGAGTGGGAGTCAGAAATGTGGTCCTTGCGCGAGGGGAGCTCGATAGACTCGAGGGGCCAGGATACGCCGCGAGGAGGAGCGAGGACGGAGTTGCGCCGAAAGGCGAAAGAAGCCGCGAGAACAAGGGACCGGCAGGCGGCGGCGTCGCAGGACGAGGCAGAAGAGAACGACGCGACAGAGGAGGAAATGACAAGGGAAGAGAACGACGAGAGTGGGACGACCGCGAGGTGGCATGAAGGTTGCAGCGAGAAGCGGCGAGAGACTGCGAAGAGAGATAGGAAGAGGCAGACTCCCTAGGGTGGGCGACGGCTAGCGCATCACACACCTCTCCTTAAAATCCCTGTGTGGTGGCGGCGTGCCGTCCTCCCATCCCTCCCTTGGGTTGTCTGTTTTCTTTCTTTCTTTCTTTGAGAGAGATCTGGCGAGGTACTCCCAGCCTGCTGTGGGAACAGCTGAACGCTGCTCGCAAGGCTCGCCCGAGCACGGCCAGACTAACCCCGAGAGGCGTAAAAGAAAGAAAGAAAAACAGACGCAGAATAAATAAATAAAACGGGCACGCCAAACGAGGGGTGGGAGAAGGACAGGGTCCCCACCTGCACGAGCAGGATCTTGTAAAAACAGACCCAAGGGAGGAATGGTGGGCCCCGGAATTTTTTATGTCGAGACCAACTCGGGAGACTTGCAACGCCGGAGGCCGCGCCCACCTCATGACCTACGCCGCGGGCGACCGCGTCGTCGTCTCTCCGAACTGTCGCGCCTCGCGCCACATCGGCAAAGACGGAACGGTCGTGTCGGTGGGCCGGCAGATTGAGATCCAGCTCTACAGCGACGAGCTCGTCAAGGTCAACCGGAACGAGCTGCACAAGGCATCGCCGGTGTCCTCGCCGCGCAACGACCAAGAGCTCGAGTTCCAGCTAGCTGAGGACAGCGTCGACTATATCTCCGAGCTCGCCGCCTCACACGCGCGCCTGCCGG
>NW_005200052.1:0-2378 GCF_000372725.1 Emiliania huxleyi CCMP1516 | reverse complement strand
CCTCGAGCTCGTAGTTCTTGGCGATGCCTTCTTCGCCGAGAGGCAGGCCTTCCCCGAGATTATGCTGCGACGACAGAAAATCCTGAATGGAGCGCCGGCTTGGGTTCATGTAGCGCGGCAGCACCTGCACAGCGGAGAGAAGGGGATGGCCCTGGCCACAGGGCAGCGTGGCAGAGCTTTGAGGCGGCATTACGATTTTGAGCACGAGGTTGATGAGGGGGACGGCCGTCCGCAGCAGTTTGATCAGTGTGCGCTTTCGCGTGCGAGCCAGCGCGGAGCTTCCCGGGGCCGAGCAAGCGACGATAATCTTGCCCAGCGCCGATTGCGCGGCCGGGCCAGCCTCGAGCAGCAGCCTTGCCAGGTCCTTGAGCGCTGTCGGCGAGTGGCTCGCGCTGTCGAGCAGCTGCGCGGGCGCAAGCCGGTGCACATGTTACTTGTGAGAGCTCCACTCCCGCTCTGTGGCATGCAGGCTAGGCACACACCTTCACCCACGACACAGCCGCAATCCTTCGTGGCGAGAAGGTGCCGCAGTATCTTTTGGGCTTCTGCCCCGTCGCTGCGGTGCTCAAGGGCTTTGAATTGGCGCCCCGCTCCTTGGCCGGGGGCGCTGACGCCTGCGTGATTGGCTGGTTCCGAGTGCGCAGCGGCATTATGTGTATCTTCGCTCCAGCGAGCGAACAACGTCCGTCCGTATCCATCCAACTGTGGGTCTAAATGGCGACAATTCCGGCGCGAAAGGAGTTTTTTTTCTCGACTCTTCCGGCGCCCTTGGAGCACTTGGAGTGCAGTCGGTAACCTCACATCCAGGGCCGGGGAGCTCAGAAGCGCACCCAGGGGGCCGGATGATCGGTATCCGGTGCGCCGGAACTTCTTTATTTTGAGACAGACTTGTTTTTGTTTTAATTCTTTATTTTGGATACCCCTCCGTTTTGGAGACCGTCCATCGAAGACTGTTCGATGCGAGCGATCATCGTCCCGACGCGCGACGGACGCTTTCGCCGCACCCGTTCATCCTGAAGCTATGCTGTCACCGCCTCCGGCGTCGGCGACTTCACGACGCGCTCTGCCTCTGCTCAGCGCCCTTCTAGGCGCCCTTCTCCTCGTCCTGTTGCCCATCAGCGTCACCCTGCTCGCCTCGTCAAACCCCAGCCGGGTACAACTCCCAACGGAGAAATCGGACGTGGTGGAGATAAACTCGGGGTGGTACACAATTGAACAGTTCGATGATCCCGAATATTGCATTCGAGGCGATGCGTCCTACGTCTACCATATGTCCTTTGAGGCCTGCAACGCAAAGCCGTATCTTGAGTTTGTCTCGCGAGTCAATGTAGAGGGGTTCGATCGCCCCTATTCCTGGTCCGCCACGTGCGACGCGGACGGCCTCCACCAGTCGGTCTACGAGTACGAGGGAGACTGCGATGATCCTCTCACTGTACTTGACCCCGGCTGTACCTGGCCACCACCTGAGCAGACCTGCGCGGTGCCACTCACAGCAACCGAGACTGTGCGCGCCCCTCCCCGCCCTTGTCCTCGAGCACTCTACTCGCCCACGTCAGCTTGAGAGCGGAAGATACTGACGCCAAGCATGTCGCAGGCGACGGATATTGACTCCTCGGAGTGCACTCGCTCGCCAATCACTGGCGCATGCCTCTACGTTGTGTGGGACGGCGCGGTGATTGACATCCCGTATGACACCTGCATGACCTGCGACGACGAGGTCGATACTGGTCCAAGTCCCTATAAAGAGCTCGCGGCGCGTCCGTACACGCACAACTTTTGCAGGGTGCGCTCCCCACCGTCCAGCCACCGGCCTCTTGCCTCTTTCCCCGGCCTGCTCCAGCCCCCCAGCCTGCTTCGCCTCCTGCCTCTCTCGCGTGACGCCACGAGTTACTCACATTCCTCCTTTGCGTGCTTCCTGCTCAGCATTTGGAGACGGATGGGCCGATCCCGGATGCCCCGTATTACCACACCTTTCGGGCCTTCAAGCTGCGTTCGTGCGGTGTGTACCCGAGGGTGGAGGCCTTCCTTGCGGACCCGGTCGTAACCGGCGATACATCGCTCACCACCACCAAGTGAGGAGTGGGCCCTCCTGCCTCCGACGAAGCGACGCTAGCTGCATCCACTCACACGGCGCCCTCTGTCGGAGTTCGACCCCCCCCCCCCCCCCGTGCTGGGTGCACGGTCCCGGGCCGGCTTTCCCCCGGTGAATCCGTCCCTCCTCGGGGAATGGGGCCAACCCTGGATATAGGCGACCATATTCCCCCCGTGGATCAAACCCCCCGGGGCTTTGGTCCCGGACCACCTATTTTGTTAAACGGCTCTCCCCGGGATTTTCTTGGGACATTACCCCTTCCCACACCTTCCGGGTTCCCACCGGG
>NW_005200053.1:0-2385 GCF_000372725.1 Emiliania huxleyi CCMP1516 | reverse complement strand
GCCCTTGAGGAGGAGGAAGAGGCTGGCTGGCAGTGCTGTATGCCGCCGAGGGGCAGTTTTGGGGTGCTGACCCACGCCCAGGGGGCTGCAGAACGCGTCCGCAGCCGGGACAACCCGCCCCCCCAGCCGAGGCCGGTCGAAGCCCACTTGGGCACAGCCATGAGGAGTCCTCTTGGTGCTCCTGGCGGCCGTTGGAATGGCGAGCGCGCGCCGAGGGGGGGGGGGGGGGGGTCTTGCTTGCTCCACACCGAGCGCCATCGGTCCGGACCGGCGTGCCCACCGAGGGGTGGCTTGCACAAGGTCTGAGCCGCGGGCGCTCGGCGCCAAGTGCAGTGTCACGCTCGCACTGGAGCGGGTCACAATGGGAAACCCTCGTTTCCTATGTGCTCGGTCCCCCAACGGAAGAGGCCTCGCTCCTATTGGAACACTCGAACATCAGATTTGCCTCGTGCGTCCCTTTTTGAGGCGGAAAGCTATTTTCTTTTGGGTCCTGTGGGCACCCTACCAGAGCTCACGCCGACCCGTTGCCCTTGCCCACAGGCATGCTCTTCTCCCTCGCCCTGTCGCTAGCTCTTCCGGCTCCACTCCGACGCCGATGCCAATCCCCGCTTTGCAAAGCGTCGAGCGCTTGCTCGCCGAGGCCCAAGTTGAGGTCCAGACAGCAGCTATGGAGGATTGGAGGTCGTAGCTCCAATGGCGGACCGCTGCCCAAGGTCGCACCGTTTACCACCGGCCAGATATATACGATCGTCATGCACAACATGGGCAGTGCCTGCAACATCGAACGCCGTTTCGACTGCAACGACCGCGGCGATGAGAGCTGGGTCGTCGGAGACTACCAGTACGCGGAGAGGTGTTACAGTGATGGAGGGTGTTCTCTGTGGCTTGACTGGACCAGTGGCACCGTTGGCGCCACCACATCGCTGAGGCTCTCGAACATGACCTTCGATGGGCACCCAGCGCATTTCCCGCCGTGGTTTAAGTTCTGGACGGGATCTGTCGGGAGTTCTGGCGTGCTCACTGAGGTGAGGGCGAAGTGCTAAGCGGCCGTTGGAAGCGACCGTGGTGGTGCTATGCAGGAGAGCCGCAGCGCCGGCAAGACACGAAGAAGACCAACCCAAAGTGCTGCGCTAACCTGCGACCGCGCTCCGCGGACGGATAGACCTCGTGCCCTGCTGTGCAATAGTGTACATAGACCCGGGCTTGCGTCCGGGATTGTAGAGTAAGGGGTCTCTGGGCCGGCGCGGGGCCCCCCGGAGGCACCGTGCGCCGCGCCGCAGTGCGGAAACGGGGCTCCGGCTCTATGAGTCTCTATGAGCACCAACTTCCCGATTAAGTACGGTTGAGTAGAGGGCAGATTTGGAGAGATCTCGAGGAGTACATACAGATAGACCCTCCAACCATCAGAAAACTCCGACCTGATCGGTCGTACTGACCGCCGACAGATCACTCCAGACAGCAGACAGGCCGACGTCTGCACGCGGCCGGCCGGGCGAGAGGCTTGACACGATCCGACCCTGCGACCCTGACGCTGCTGCTCTAGCTATCAGCCATGCACTGCTGACTACTGCCACAATGTGCGACCTGTGCTGGCCCACTTGGCGGCCTTCCCGGTCAGTGGTGAGGCGCAGTTCAGAGCTGTCGATGGCGCGAAGCCGCACTGGTCCCACATTGGTGACACGATACCACCAAGTTTGCCGGTCCAAGAGAGAGGCACCGGCGCTGTCCTGAGAAGGTGCGTGGTCCCTCTTGACTGCCCATGCGCGCGAGGCTGTGTAGGCACAGCCTCGAGAGTGCCAGCAGCCAATCCGAGGCAGTTTGTGACGCGCATTGCGCCAGAAGCGTGCACACGATGGAAGGACACCTTCCTACTGGCCGTACGATCAGGTCGTCACTGAATGCTTGATACTAAGGCCGCGAGCTATGCAGGTGATCAATTGTGCATCATGGCACGGTCAGCTGCGCCGACAGGCTGTCGCAAGGCGTGATAGCATGGCCGCAAGTACGCCGAATTCCCATGAAAACAAGTAAAAAATCGCCAAAAAAAGAAAAACAATCCGAAAAAATCGGCGCCTGCGGCGGGCCATGGGACCCCATCTCCCCCCCGCATGGACACCCTCTGGGGCCCCCGCGCCGGCCCAGAGTAAGGGGTGAAGCCCCAGACCCCCGGTGCGATCGCGTGGACCCCCTTCCCTGGAGCCCCCCCCCCCTCCCCCTCTTTTGCGGATTGTATCTTCTATGTTTGCAGAAATCTTACTATATTCCTGCGGCCACACACTTTCCTTTAGTCCTATACCGCCTCCCCCCCTGCTCGTTTGACCCTTTCGAGCGTTTTTTTATTTTCTTGGATTAACAGATTTATCTTCTTTCTCTCTTTCCCTTGGG
>NW_005200054.1:0-2386 GCF_000372725.1 Emiliania huxleyi CCMP1516 | reverse complement strand
ACACCGGGCTGCTCCTTATGCTTAGCGGGAGCAGCAGGGTCCAGGGACCCCACCCGAGGGACCATGTGGAAGACGGCTAGTGCTAGTCCCCCATCGGGAGGACGACCCCGGCTAGCCGCCGACCACACCCACAAAGAACCCTGCACAAAGATCGCAAGGGCGGGGACCTGTTCCTTTTTACCCATTCTCACAGTAGAGGTGTGCGTTTTATTTATTTATTTATTTGCTCGGGCCTCCCGGTCCCGGCCTGTGCTGCGGCGGCGCGGCCGGTCGAGGCCGGGCTCGGCCCGGCCCGCGACGGCTGGCCGCCGAGACGAGCGCGCTCGCGCTGCTCGTCAAGATGGCGGCGGTGGCGATTGCGGCGACGGTCGTTCAGTCGTTCGGCGCTCAGGCGTCTGTCGTCTGTCGTCTGTTGTCGCATTTCGCACACGCGCGCGCCGCGCGACCCGCGTCGCTCAGCGAGGGCATGAGCCTTCCGCGATTCAATCCCGCAGCCAAAAGCTGCTCGCTCGAACCGCGGCCGACTCTGCCATCGCGGCCGCAGCTGTTGAGCTCTCCAGAAGACTGGTGCCTCATATGCTGCCTCCCTGCGGTTGCTGCCGGCGAGCCTGGCGGTCCGCTGTGCTACAAGGAAGTGTTGACTCGATTCTACCTCGAATTCTTCTACCCCCACGACTCGGAACGCGAATGTGACAGGACCATCGGGTCCTTCAGCCACCAAAGCGAGATCACCCGAAAGCAGCTGAGCCTGCCTCTGGCCTCGCCTCCCTCTCCTTCAGGCATTCGTGGCATCTCCTATGGGTCGTCCAGAGTATCGACCTCTGGCGAGTCAGCCAGCCCCACTTTGTGACTTTTGAGGGCGCCATGAAGTACATACAGCGATCGCCACCTCGCTGGCCTCTCCGCAGGCCCCCCCGACCGCGTCGAACTCCGATCGGCGCGGGCTCTCTCGGCTACGGGACCGGCCCCAGCTTCGGCTGAGGGCTGACAAGCTGCCGAGCCCAAATCGTTAGTCCTTTTTTTGTAAAGAAAGAAAGAAAGAAAACAGACAACCCAAGGGAGGGATGGGAGGACGGCGCGCCGCCACCACACAGGGATTTTAAGGAGAGGTGTGTGGTGCGCTAGCCGTCGCCCACCCTAGGGAGTCTGCCTCTTCCTATCTCTCTTCGCAGTCTCTCGCCGATTCTCGCTGCAATCTTCATGCCACCTCGCGGTCGGGGGCTCTTGTTCTTTTCCGCCTAGCCTCGGCTTTCTTCATTTCAGCCGCAGCGCGGTGTGCGGCGGTGATCTGTCGCCGCTGCCGTGATTAGCAGCAAGCCTGGGCACCGACAACCGAGATAAACATGCCTGGGCGGCGACGCCCCCCCGGCGGCCGGAAGGAAGAGCGGCCAGCAGTTCCAGCGGGCTACTATGGCTCAATGGCCGCCGGGTCGATTGTCGGTGCAATGCGCTCGGACAACGGCGGACCCGACATGCTCCTGTCGCACCCGGCGGTCCAGGGAGGCGCCTCACCGAGCCAGGGCAGTTCCACCGCCTCCTCTCGACGCGGTGCCGGCCAAGCTGCCTCACGCGGCGCCAAGCCCAAGGCGAGGGCAGGCACTTTCTCGCCTCCTACGCGGGTGGAGCTGGTCTCTCCGCTGGCTGGATGGGTGAGGGTGGTGGAGGCGGAGCTGCTCGAGGCGGAGGAGGAGGCCGCGCCCACCCCGCGCCGCGACGACGCGGCTTGGCGGCGCGCGTGGCTCTCCCTCTCCGTCAACAGCCTGGCCTTCCATGCGGACTCCTCCAAGACGGCGAGTTGTCCTCCGCGCCGCTCTCGTCACTCCTCACACACCCTCCTCCGCGCAAACACCTCGCACACACACACACACACACACACACACACACACACACACACACACACACACACACACACACACACACACACACACACACACACACACACACACACACACACACACACACACACACACACACACACACACACACACACACACACACACACACACCGCTCTCCCCACTCGCTCTGCCGCCTACTCTCGCCCCTGCGCCGCCTCCCCGCCAGACTCCACCTCCGCCACCGCGGGCGCTCACGGTCTCCGCCCTCCTCCTCCCCAAGGTCCGGATCGCCGTCCTCCCCCTCCGCCGCGTCGCGTCTCTCGTCGTGCCGCCCGCGCCGGGGGCGCTCGTCGCCTCCTCCTGCTGCGCGGGCGCCTCCTCCTCCTTTTCCGGAACCGCCTTTCCCCGAGCCTCAGAGGGAAATCCCCCAACCCTAAGTTTTTGGAGAAAAAACAGCGCCAGTTTGTGCTCTCCCTTTCACCCTCACTTTCCGACCAACAAAATTCCCGGGGAAAATGTGCCTTAAAGGGCCGCCCCCCCCCCCCACGGG
>NW_005200055.1:0-2389 GCF_000372725.1 Emiliania huxleyi CCMP1516 | reverse complement strand
CGTGACGGAGGAGGAGCGGCAGATTTGGCGCGACGAGGTGCTCGCCACGACCGCCGCGGATTTTGTCGCGTTCGCCGACCGGATCGACGAGGTGGCCGCCCGCGGGTCGGTCGCGGTCGTTGCGTCCGAGAGCGCAATCGCCGAGGCGAACGTGGCGCTGCCAGAGGCGGCAAGGCTG
This sequence comes from Emiliania huxleyi CCMP1516, assembly GCF_000372725.1. Lineage (NCBI taxonomy): Eukaryota > Haptophyta > Isochrysidales > Noelaerhabdaceae > Emiliania > Emiliania huxleyi. The sequence continues at coordinate 2,211 of NW_005200055.1, read as the reverse complement.
CAGGCGAAGGCGGTGCTCTGATATTGGTGGTGTGAGAGGCGGCAAGGCTGCAGGCGAAGGCGGTGCTCTGATATTGGTGGTGTGAGAGAGGATTGTGCACTTGTCATGTCTCTTTTAACCCCTAAACGGCGTTCCTGTCAGTACTGACAGGACGCCGTCTTATTTTATTCCTTTGCAGGACGGCTGGTCGCAGCGACGGCCGATCCAGCAGTCGTCTCTGCGACATGGCAGTGGCCCCGGGTCATGTGCAGCTGGTCCCGAGCGGCTCAGGTCCCAGATCGAATCTCGGACCCACAGATTCTAGATTCCTTTAGATTCCCTGGATTCCCGCAACAGCGATCTCTTAGCGGCGGCAAACAGAGGCGCAACTCTGCCAGCAGCGAGGAGGCTCCTGCTGCTCAGCTGCCGAGGCCTGGTGGCGTCGGCTGCTGCGTGGAGAAGACAGCAGCACTGTCCGACCTCAAAACATGCACAACAAGCGGGAATTTGTGACTCTGTCCTCGATTCTTCAGTCGCTCTGCCGGACGCGCTCGCTTTGTCGCGAGGGTCACCGGTGCAAGCCGTGTGACGCCCAGAATAGCCTCCCCTGGCTTAGCTAGAGTGAGAGATATTGTGCACGTGGTCAGCCTCTACAATATATACACTGACACTTTACCTCCCAGAGCTCGTCTAGGTCCGCCACGGCCATCCTCAGCCTCCAGAGGGCCCCCGGCCGCGGCGCGGTGCGGCGGCGTCACAAATCCGACGTCAGTTCACCGGGACGCGATCGGGCGATCTGAAGCCCAACTAGGCGTATGGATTGCCCGCCCAGGGCTATCACCTGGACCCCTCAATGGACGCCTGCGGTGCCGCCCCCACGAGGTGTTGTTCACACCTGTCCAACCATTCGTGCAGCAGGAACGCGCTGTGTGTGGCTGGCAGCAAACTCAAATGACGACGGGTTGCAGCCTCGTAGCTCAACGGCAACATTGTGCATGAGGAAGGCTGATAGAAGTAGCACCAGCCACACAACCAACAGCTTCTGGAGAGTATGCGGAGCGCAAGCAGCCGGTGATCAAAGGCGTGTTGCTGTCGGTGGCAGATTGCCAGAGGGACGCCGGCGCTTCGGTGCGTGGCTTCGTCACAATTTTCCACCGCTCAACTTGGAGGCAGTGTGTCTAGTAGCGTGCTACACCTATGACAGCGGACCTCAGGGGCGCCGACGTGCGACGACCGTCTGGGATCGAAAGACGAAACCGCGTCCCAGGAGCTCGTGCAGAGCGCGCTCCGGAGCTCTGTGGCGGAAAATTTGAAGGGAACGTGGTGGCTTCCCACCGCCTCTGTATGTGCCCAATAAAGTACTAACACGACCCTCGGGCAGCAGGGGGTATGTGGCGAGCGCACGGAGGCACAGTTAGGCCGCCGTGATATCGCCCTTCCGGGCACCCCGTTTCGGTAGCCGTTTAGGGGTTAAAGCCGTCGAGCCGAGTCGACTGTTGGGGGAAGAGTGCACATGTAGCGGGCTGCGAAGGCGCCGGAAATCAAAGTGGCCGCTGTGGGTGAATGACGCCTCAGGGGCAGGCTGTGGCATGTGCTCTATAGCCTGAGAGGTCGTGTGGGGCGAGGCACACAACAACATGTACATGTCCTCGGAGTGTTCTGGCCAAAGTTCAAACTTTATCGACAAAACCTTCAGAAATGGATTGTCGATGCAAACGGCAGGCTCGAACGTGCTCGAAGAGACCGACTGGACCCCCTTGTTCAGATCTTTCGGCTCGATTGGGGTTGTGCTCGCACATGCCAGGCGCCCAGGTGGTGGCTGGCATATAGAGTGCAAGATTTGTCCATCCATGGCAGCGCACACGTTGGAGCTGCCATGGCGGTCAACGCTGTCATGTCGATGGTGGTGTCGGCCTCGGCGATGCAATAGTCGAGGTACTGTCCGGAGGATAAGCCATACTCGATAGCGGTCCCGCCATGGCTCCCGCATAGAAGCAGGAGGCTAGGTAGGCAGAGGCCGCATCGCGTCAGCTGTATACGTTTTACCAAAAAAGGAAAAGAAAAAAGGAATAGTGTGAATGCCCGGGAACATTTTCATCTTTTTTCGCTTCGCGGCCTGGGGATACAGTAGGTAGGGAGGGAGGGCGAGCAGACCCCCTATCCGGGTTGGAGCCGGAACCCCTGGGAGGGTCAAGGGTCGACGTTCCGACGTTCCGGAACGCGGCGCCGCTG
>NW_005200056.1:0-2393 GCF_000372725.1 Emiliania huxleyi CCMP1516 | reverse complement strand
TGGCGGGGGGGGAGGCGAAGGTGAGGGCGGAAGGCTCGGTGGAGGCGGAGAGGGCGGCGAAGGAGGAGATGGTGCTGGAGGAGGCGGCCAAGGGGAGGGCGGCGGCGGTGGAGGTGGTAGGGGGGACCGCAGTGGCAGGGAGGGGTCCGGGGGCGGGGGAGGTAGGTAGGGCGGAGGAGAGGGGGGCGGCAACGGCGGTGGAAGAGGCGGAGGGGGTGATGGCGCATAGGGCGGGGGCGGTGGGGACGGCAACGGAGTTGGTGATCGCGGATGGGGAGGTGGAGGTAAGGGCGGGGGGCTTGGTGGGGGCGGAGACGGCGGTGGCGGGGATGGTGGTGGCGGGGAGGGCAATGGCCGGTGCGACGGCGGTAGCGCAGCCGGTGTCAGGGGCGGCGGAACCGGCGATGGCGATGGCGATGGCGGTGGCTACGGAGGGGGAGGCGGGTACGGAGGGGGCGGCGGGGACGGTGGCGGCGGAGAGGAAGGCGGGGGAGAGGGTCGATGGGATGACGGTCTTGGTGGAGGCGGCCAGGGAGGGGGTTGCAGAGGCGGCGGCAACGGAGGAGGTGGAGGAGAGGGGGGCGAGGGTGATGGAGAAGGTGGCGACGGCGGCTGTGGAGAGGGAGGCGGCGGAGGGGGCGAGGGGGTTGGTGTCGGCGGCCACGGATGGGGTAACGGTGGTAACGGCGAGGGAGGGGGTGGGGGAGGTAACGGCGGCGGCGGGGGGAGCGAAGGGTGAGGTGGCAGAAGAGGTGGAGGCAGGCGAGGCGGCGGCGGGGGTTGGCACGGGGGCGGCAAAGATGGAGAGGGGGGAGGGGGGGGGAATGAGGGAGAAGGAGAGAAAGAAAGAGGAGGAGAGAGAAAGAGGGCTAGGATGGGGGGGGGAGAGAGAGGGGGCAGGGGGGGGTTTGGAATGTCCGACTCCCGGGTGGAGACACTGCCCTTTGCAGGAGTCACGTGTCCCCAACGACCGGCAGTCGGTAATGAGGTTTGGTTGGTTGAGGAAGACGGCCTCCGGTTCCTGAAGCAGGGCAGAAATAAATAAAGGTTAGGGACGTCTCGGGCAGTTATCGCCGCGTTGAATCCCTCCGTCTGCCGGAACGATCTCCCACCGGTTATAATAACCGGCGGCAATCGATAGTCAAAGTTGGGCTCCGGAAAGCGATAGAGCGCCCGCCCATGCCCTCCGCTTGTTGTGCAGCACCCGCGGCGCGCGCGCGCCGCGGTGTTGACCAACGACCGTGCCACTGGAGGCTCCCACGCCACTCGCGGCAATCCGCATCGAGGCCGCCCGTCGGCGCAGCAAAGGCACTGCGCACTTCTGGGCAGCGCCCAGAATGCAGGGAAGGCCTTGGCGCTTCTCGCCAGCCAGGCTGACTCGGCAACCGGCACGCGAGCCGACTGCGCGTCCCGAGCCCACGGATCGGCGCCGTCGCACAGGCCCGCCAGCCGCCGCACAGCTCCAGAGAGGCCACTGGCGTTGTGCTGCACTGCTTGAAGCTGATGTTGAGGCGCTGCACTGCTCAAAGCTGCCCCGTGCGCCGCCGCGAGCGCCGCGCCGTGGCCTCGTTCTCTGGCGAGCCCCAGCACGACCCCTCGCGGCCACTCGCGCCGTTGCAGCAGCTCCGACCCCGCCACTCCGGCTCCCGAGCGCGCGAGAGCACGAGGAAGAGCATGCGCATGGGCCAAAATCAGTTACTCGACTTTCTAAGTGAAGCAGCGTCTTCCATCCCGCGATCAAACACTGATCAAACCAAAAAAATCGCTGGCGCGGCCGGCGGCGCGCGAGACAGGACCAAAGCGCTCTCACGCCGCGATGCCCTTTCTCCAAGTCGACCTTGGGCGCGGCGTCCGCGAGAAGGTGCCCGTTGCACCAAACACCACGCTCCGCGAGGTGCTCTCAGCGGCCTGCACAAAACGCGGCCTCGACGTGGCGACGCGAGGCCTCCGGCACGGCCGCACACGCAAACACCTCGACCTGTCGATCACATTCCGCCTCTCTGGGCTTGACAACAACGCGCTCATCGAGGTGGTTGAGGACGGACATACCGCCCCGCGCGGTAGCAGCCAGGCGCCGTGCCGGGTCGCCGTCCAGCTGGAGTCGGGCGACCGCCGCACTGGGTCACTCGGCGATGAGAGCAGCCTGCTAGAGGTGGTGCGCGCGCTCTGCCCCGAACAGCTGGCCGACGGCGCCATGCCAGCCGGACACGCGCCTGCGATCCTCTACGGAGGCTCGGGCGACCTCCGCGTCGTCGCGACCGGCGAGGATCAGCTGCGTAGCACGACACTTGCCAGCCTCGGCGTCGCGAGGGGCAGCGCAGTACTCGTGCGCTTCGTCTCCCTCCCAGCCGAGGGCGGCCCCGAGGGTATCCCCGCCGTGCCAGCGGCGCCGC
>NW_005200057.1:110644-174130 GCF_000372725.1 Emiliania huxleyi CCMP1516 | reverse complement strand
TACCCCCCCCCCACCCCCCCCCCAACCCAACCTTTTTTCGAAGAGTCCCTCGGAGGGGGGGGTCCCTCGGCCTTTGAGCGGAAACCCTTCCAGACATTCTTTAAGGAGGGCATCTTAAGCATTGGGGCCGCCGGCAATTAGGGGAATGAAAGCTACTGGGGCCCGGGGTCCTATGGGTTGCCCCCCCCGACAGAAACGACCCGATCGCGAGTTTTTCGCAGTTCAACAAGGAGATTGACATCCCCGCCCCAGGGGTGGAAATATTTTCGACCGTGGGGCCCCCCCCTGGGAAAAGGCCGGAGGCCCCCCGCTCTCCCATCGTTTTGACGGGATCATTTTCGCCCACCTAGCCCCCCCGAAATTCGTACGAGGGGACCCCCGTTTTTGCCCTTGAAAAGGTGCTTTGGAAAAAGGGAGCCCCCCCCCCCCCCCCCCCGCCCACCCCCCCACCACCACCACACCCCCGAACCGCTGCGTCAGACACGCTTCCGGCCACGCAGGTACCCGTCCTATACCAACGCCGACATCCGCATGGCGCTTGAGCAAGGCGCCGAGGATCTGGGCGAGCCAGGTCGCGACAACCAGTCCGGCCATGGCCTCGCCAACTACCAGGGAGCCGAGATGAGGTTGGGCGCGCCATCGCCGCCGCCGTTGCCGCCGGCCCTGCCCCCGCCGCCGCAGTCGCCGCCGGCCCTGCCGCCGCCGTCCTTGCCGTCATGCCCGCTCGGCGACGTCTGCATCACCGGCCTGTGTTTGATCACCGACGGCGGCTCGTGCGCCACCTCGCCCGACTTCCCGGACGACTACCCGGTCAACGAGGCTGCACCTCGCCGCCAACCCGTCTCCTTGCCTCCTCTTCTCACGGACCACAGGGGCTGCACAACAAAAGCACACAACACTCCCTGTCCCTGCATGGCGTGGCACAGGCGCGTCCTCATCCCCTCCTCCGCTTCCCCTTCCACCCGCTCAGAAATCCGTTCTAGGATGGCGCTAACCACCTCTTCAGCCACTTTCGTAGCCGCAGGTCCGTCTTCCGGCTTCACGTGGAACAATGTGCGAAATTTACCGCCGCGCCCATAGTTCACGACCAAACTCGCTACGGATTGGGAGGTCGAAGACGAGGGGCCGCTAAAGGACATGCTCGGCGTCGAGGTCCAACGCAACAGAATGATCCATTCTGCATCAACGAGGGGTACGTCCGGAAAGTGCTCGAAAAGTACCTACCGTCGCTGCCCGAGGGAAAGACCGGCCTCGACCCACGCTGCGTGATTCCTCACTCCCTCGACTTGGTCAAGAAGGTGGAGTCAGTGACTTGCGTACGATCGACTCCAAAGAAGCGATGTTTCCTGATCTTGTCAAACCTTTCCAAGAGAGGATTGGGTCGTTGATGTATCTGTCCACGAGCACCCGACCCGACATCGCCTTCGCCGTCAATCAACTGTGCCGCGTCATGGCCAAGCCTACACCAGAGCTAGTCGAAGAGCTCGACCTCGTTTTCATCTACCTGCACTACCACCCGGCCTCACCTACGAAAACGAGCCGATCTGCCTCTCCGCCGCGTCGCGGACGCTTCGTGGGAGACTCGCTATTCCACTTCCGCTTGGCTCATTACGATCACCGCGACGGGCGCCTGGGTTGCGTGGGGATCTACGAAGCAAAAGTGCGTCGCGCTCTCCACGGCGGAGGCAGAGATAATTGCGCTCTCCGAGGCCGCGAAGGAGGTCGTCTACTCTTCCGCAAGTTTCTTCGCGGCGTCAACATGAAGTCCTACATCACCGGCCCGACCCGTCTCGAGAACATGGCATTACGACCCGACGCGCTCCCGCACACATGCTCTCACACCCCGCCGCACACCGCGCGGGCTGATCGACTCCAACAAGCGCAGCTGAGCCACTAAACGCCCAGCCAGCCGTATAAAGAGAGCCTCATACCTCACTGCCCCGGCGCCCACGTCTCGATCTTCTTGGGCAGCAGCTGGTCCGACAGGTCCTCTCCGTGGCCTAGGCAGCCGCTTTCACCCTGTCCCCAGGCGAAGACAGCGCCGTCAGCGGTGAGGGCGAGGCTAATGAAATGTGCAGCCGACACAGCGACGACGCGCCGCCCAGCAAAGGCCTCGACCTTCTTCGGCAGCAGCTGCTTCTGCTCGTCGCCGTGGCCCAGCTGGCCAAAGGTTCCCCGGCCCCAGCTCCAGACAGCGCCGTCGGCGGTGAGGGCGAGGCTATGATGCCCTCCCGCCGAGACAGCGACGACACGCCCTGCCAAGGCCTCGATCTTCTTCGGCAGCAGCTGGTCCTGCTCGTCGCCGTGGCCCAGCCGGCCTGAGGCTCCAAGGCCCCAGCTCCAGACAGCGCCGTCGGCGGTGAGGGCGAGGCTGTGGCAGCCTCCAGCCGACACAGCGACGACACGCCGCCCAGCAAAGGCCTCGATCTTCTTGGGCAGCAGCTGGCGCTGCTCCTCGCCGTGGCCCAGCTTGCCATAGTACCCATGGCCCCAGCTCCAGACGCTGCCGTCGGCGGTGAGGGCGAGGCTGTGGCCACCTCCAGCCGACACAGCGACGACGCGCTGGTCAGCAAAGGCCTCGACCTTCTTTGGCAGCAGCTGGTCCTGCTCGTCGCCGTGGCCCAGCCGGCCTGAGGCTCCACGGCCCCAGCTCCAGACGCTGCCGTTGGCGGTGAAGGCGAGGCTGTGCCCGCCTCCAGCCGACACAGCGACGACGCGCTGGCCAGCCAAGGCCTCGACCTTCTTTGGCAGCAGCTGGTCCTGCTCGTCGCCGTGGCCCAACGTGCCAAAGGTTCCCTTGCCCCAGCTCCAGACGGCACCATCGGCGGCGAGGGCGAGGCCGTGGCCTGCTCCAGACGTCACGCTCACGGCACGCTCGCCGCCCAGCGTCGACGGGAGGCGCGTCGGCGTGTTGAGCTGCGTCACGCCCTCGCCGTGCCCGAGCAGTCCTGGCATCGGGCTCGCAGCCGAGCCACACGACGAGAGCCGCCCCTCGCCGTCGATGAAGAGGCTGTGAGACCGGCCTGCCGCAGCCCTCGCCAGCAGGTTGGCCTCGCGCAGCAGCGCAGCGAAGCACAGCCACCGCACGGCGCAGCTCTCGCCCTCTGGTTGCGCCGGCAGCTCGAAGCCGCGCTCTCGCGCCCACAAGCGGATGGCCTCCACCGCGAACGAGGCGTAAAAGAGCAGCGAGACGGCCGCGACGCGAGCGATGTCGGCGGGGTCGCAGCGAGAGAGGGCGCGCAAGAGGAGCTCCGTGGGGAGGTCGAGGAGGCGGGCGGGCGGCGGCGTGTCTGGCGGGGGAGCGGCGGAGGTGGTTTCGGCGAGGCGCGAGCGGCGTGGCGTCCGTTGCCCATTTTCGGCCATCCGTCAAAATATCTGAAGATCCCAATATAGGATTCTCCCCAAACCTTGCTCAGCTGATCCAGCCTGGGGGGAAGGCCAGCCCTGGCCAAAGAAACTAGCACCTCATCAGTCTTCCCTGAGCGTCACAGCTCGGTGATCGCGCCGGCCGGACACCACTGTGACGTCCGTTCCGGGCATTTGAACGCGACCTTCGGGGGCAAAGACATGGGCTCTATGGCTCAGACTGGACTCCTCTTGGTCGCTTCTGATGCTCTAGGCCACACCTGGGCCTTACCTGGAGCTCTAGGGGGTGGGCTGGGTTTGCCCCCCCCAACTGGCCCGAGGGACCTTAAGATACAAGCCTCTCTCACAGCACACTGGCACGACAAGTGTAAAGAATTTTACAACGAAACTCCCTCGCACAACAGTGTAAAGAAAGAAAGAAAGAAAACAGACAACCCAAGGGAGGGATGGGAGGACGGCACGCCGCCACCACACAGGGATTTTAAGGAGAGGAGTGTGATGCGCTAGCCGTCGCCCACCCTAGGGAGTCTGCCTCTTCCTATCTCTTTTCGCAGTCTCTCGCCGATTCTCGCTGCAACCTTCATGCCACCTCGCGGCCGTCCCACTCTCGTCGTTCTCTCCCTTGTCACTTCCTCCTCTGTCGCGTCATTCTCTTCTGCCTCGTCCTGCGCCGCCGCCGCCTGCCGTTCCCTTGTTCTCTCGGCTTCTTTCGCCTTTCGGCGCAGCTCCGCCCTCCTTGCTGCATATCCTTGCGCGTGCATTAGCTCCCGCTCCCATGTGTGGGGCATCTTATCGTGCCACACCCAGCTGTCGCTCTGCTCGCCTTCCCATTCGCAGAGGTACTCCCATCCGTGTTCGTCCTCCTCCGTGCCTCCCCCGTAGCAGGTCGGCGCCTTCCTTGCCGCCTTCACCTTCCGCACCCTATCGGGCGCCCTCCGTTCCGTCTTCTGTCCGTGTGCGCGCTCTTCTATGGCCGCCCACTTCCAGTATTGTCGCAGCTGCGCCCACTCTGGTCGCTCCAGCTGCTCCGCCAGCCTCTTGTATTCGCTATGTTCCGTCGTGTTGTCTTTGAGGCCATAGACTCGCTTCATTTGCGGCCACGTCAACACTTCCCCGGTGCCCCATTCTGACACGTCCGACCATGTCGCTATCCCGTGCTTGGCTAGGTTGCGTGCAAAGTCACACGCGAGGCCTTGGTTATTCCAGCCATGACTCCTTGTCTCAAATCGCCATCTCGCCTTCTCGCCATCTCGCCTTCTCGCCTTCTCGCCTTCTCGCCTTCTCGCCTTCTCGCCTTCTCGCCTTCTCGCCTTCTCGCCTTCTCGCCTTCTCGCCTTCTCGCCTTCTCGCCTTCTCGCCTTCTCGCCTTCTTGCCGCGCGAGCCGCGGGCGGCGCCCGTGTTTTTGCTCGCCGGGCGGCCCACACTCCGTCGCGTCTCGCGCTTCCTCGCGTGCTCCGGCCTCGGCGGGCAGCTCTTCGTCTGGTGCTCTGCTAGCCGCTAAATGAGCTGCTGTTTGGCGTGTGGCAGGGCTACTGGCACGCGGAGCTGGGGTATCCACCCGTCTCAGCTCGCTGCCGATCTCTACTACTACCTCCCGCGTGGCGTGCACGGGAGGCGTCGGGTATCCCGTGTGCCCGGCGGGCGGGGCGCGCACCATGCTGCTTGAGGGTGATCGACGGGCGCTCCTAGAAAGGTCCTGCTGCGACTCGGCCGGTGGTGGCGTTAACTTCGCCTTTAAATTCTTTTGCGAGCCGTCCTGCTCGCAAGAGGCCCTGTCTGGTATAGCCCCAGCCGACTCCGCGTGAACTCTCGAGGGATCTCGAGTTGCGGAGCGTCTGGCTCGACAGTAGCAGGTTCAATGGCGATTTCGAGTCCCTCGCTCCGGCGGAGGCCGCACAGGGCTGCTGAAGCCTCCTCTGGCAATACTGAGGCTCTGCTCGTCGGAGTTGGACGAGTGTGTGAAGGCCACGGGCGCCAGCACGGAATGCGGTGTGTGCTGCGCCGCAGCGCGCGCTGCACACACCGTATTCTGACCCGAAGCCTCGGACGCCCTCGAGAGAGGCGCTCGACGTCACATTGACAGTGGGCCCCTGTGGGCCCCGCCTCAGCAAGCTCAGAGCTGATACTGAGATGGTGGCCTGGCACGGTCCACCGGTCGCTGCGACCGGGCCCTCGACCGCCTGCGCGAGCTGGTCTGCGCAAGTCCTGCGCAGCTCGGACGTCGACGCGAGCCAATCCGATGCCTTTGATCGACCGATGCGAGCTCGCGCGCGCGCGCAAAACGCGCGGATCTGCGCCTTCGGCGCGGCTGCACCGCCAGCGCGCGGCGCGGCGCGCAGAGTGGACGAACATACCAGGCCAGAGTCCGGGGCTCTGCTGCGCAGAGCTGACGCGCAGAGGGGGAGAGAGGAGGAGGTGTGTCCTCGGACGCGCGCCAGTGCTTTTTTAAGATCGTATTATGGTGAAGGAACACTACGGCAACTCTCCGACACCCGCACTCGCCACTCTCGAGGTACACTCTCACCAATGCGCGCTTATGCGTCGCGCTCAAACTCGACGTCGCTCGCATCCGCGCGCACGACCGCATCGCAGCTGTGGGCGCCGGCCAATGAGTGCCAGGTGGGTGCTCCAGGGGAGGCCGCCGAGAGTTTGCGAGGAGCATGACCTCGCCAGGCTCGCCACGGCGGTGAAGTTGAAGCGACTGTCGCTGCAGACGCTCCCTGCTGCTCGGTGTACGAACTCTGTTCACACCGAGCAGCTGGGAGTGGCTGCGGCTATAGCAGACAGCAAGAGGCCGCGTCTGAGGCCTCCTTTTGCTCCGCGATGGCTTCTAAGGTTGACCCCGAGCTCACCACGCCCACTGACTGGGCGGAAGGCCTTCCCGCCGAGGTCCTCGCCCACTTGCTCGAGCGCGTCTCGCTGCGCACGCTCGCGGGCTCGTGTGCCGCGGTGTGCACCTCGTGGCGGCAGGCCTGCGATGACGAGGCTTTCTGGTGCGAGCTCTGCCGCCGGGTGTGGCGCGTGCATGCGCGTCCGCCTGCGCGCTCGAAGCTGCTCTTCCGGACGTGCCTCGCGGAGTACACATCGATGACGGCGCAAAGGATGTACTCGGAGCCGACGTGGCTGCGCACTGTGGACGCGTCGGAGGTGACGCCGCCGCGGACGGCGCTGGACTACTACAAGACAGGTCATGTATACGAAGCGGCGGTCGAGCAGCAGGTCGAGCGAGACTTCGAGGCGCTGTCCGCGGCGGAGCGCGCCCCCTTCGAGGCGAAGGAGTCGGCGGACCTGCAGCGGCACGGGACGGAATGGAGGGCGGCGAGGCAGGGCAACACATTCGCGTGGACGGGCGACGGCTCCCAGAGCGAGGGCGACCAAACGGTCGGCGTCGCCATCGGGGGCAGCGGCCCTCGCCGCTGGCCGCACTGGCACGTGACGTCTCCTTCGGGCTTCGAGGTGATGTACTACGAGGTCGAGGTGGTCGATCCGGGCGAGCACGGCTACATCGCAGTCGGATGGGCGCAGGCGGGCTTCGAGCGCAAGTGCAAGCAGCCCGGCTGGACTGGCTCGTCGTTTGGCTATCACGGCGACGACGGCGGCGCCTACAGCGGCTCCGGCTTCCCGCGCCGCTTCGGCCCAAAGTTCAACCGCGCGGGCGCTGTCGTCGGGACGGGCCTCATTCGCCCTCTTGGATCGGGGGCGATGGCGCCAAAGATCTTCTTCACGCTCGACGGCGAGCTGGTCGGCACGCCCTTCTCGACCGACGAGGCGGACGAGGGCGCAAAGCCCCTCGCCGGCGCAGAGCGGCGGCTCCGCCCGTGCGTCGGGCTGCACTCGGCGGGCGAGCGGGTGCGCTGCACCTCGGCCGTACCTCGGCCGCACCTCGGCCGCACCTCGGCCGCACCTCGGCCGCACCTCGGCCGCACCTCGGCTTCACCTCGGCCGTCTCACGCGCCCGTCGCACTCAGGTGCGCATCAACTGGGGCGGCTCGGCGGCGGCCCTTCTCGAGGCGGCGCCGCTCCAGCCTCCGGACGCGTTCCGCTTCGACCTCGCCGCGTACATCTCCGCCCTCTGGCCGAGCGGCAGGCTGCCGGCGGAGGGGAGCGGCGAGGGGCGGGTGTGGAAGGCGATCGCCGCGCCGCCGCCGTCGACGTCGTCCCTGCCGCGCGCGCTGCTTCCGATGCTCGACATGCTGCCGTGGGCCGTGCAGGCCATCTTCGTGCTCGTGCTCAAGGCGGAGCCCTCCGTCGACGTCCGCTGGACCCGTAGATGCGGGCCTCCTCGGGACACTCTGGCCAGCCCCTGGGGCTGCACGCATTCGACTGCCTCGTACGCCATTCCACACACCCCCTCCCTCACCCCCTCCCTCGCATCTCCTTCTCCAGGAGCTGGACGAGCTGCGCCACTTCGCCGCGATGCACTTTGGCGGCGAGGACGGCACACTGCACCCCTCGTGGGGCGCGCGGACGGTGCGCGAGCTGCCCGTCGACGCGCTGCGCCACTTGGTGCGCATGCTCATCGAGCACACGGCGCAGTTGCGGGAGGATGAGGACGACGACGACGAGGAGGAGGAGGAGGAGGACGAGGGCGACGACGAGGACGAGGACGAGGACGAGGACGAGGGCGAATGAGTAGATCGACCTTTGGAGCCGAAAACAAATGGAGCCGAGAATGTTCTGTAAGTGTACGTGGCTGGGTTCACAGCGATTGTAGGAAAGTGTCGGGACACTTGACGGTCGCGGCCTTCCGACTCGCGCCTCCGCCTCACTGCACACTGGCACTATTGTAGCCCTGGCCGGTGCGCGTGCGGAGTTGAAGTTCCGGAGTGAAAATTCGAACGCGTTCTCTCACGGTGACCAAAAAATGTCCGCCTCAGAGGCACCTCCGCGTCCGGAGGCAGGCCGCCGCACCCCGCGCACGCCGGCGACACAGCTCCAGCTGTCGAGCTGACCCACAGCTCCTCTCAGAGCGGGAACTGTGACAAAAGTTGACTGAGGCGGTTGTCAGGAATCATCATACGGATCACATTGTGGCTCTTTCATGACGGGAGACCGCCCGACCACTCCTGGGTGGCACTGCCACCGGTGTCGCTCGACGTCCTGTTGACAGCGTGCCGACAGCGACACAGACCATGTGGGACGCGTCGAGTATCGACCTCTACTGCTTACCCAGCCTTCGAGTGTATCCTGGCTGTGGTCCCACACCCACTGGTGTCCATCTCAGAGACCGCAGGAGGTCATGAGGGTCGATGGGAGTGCCAACCCCACAATGTCTAAAATGTAAAAACCCAGCCTGGTACAAGTATTGTTCTTTCGACTTTCCTCGCACCTAGCCTCGCACCTCTTCGCTGCGGTGCATTTCGTTTTCTCCTTTGAAAACGGCGAAATTTAATGAAGGGGGTGTTCTATGACCCCTCCCTCCACCTCGTGGGGTGATGCTCCGATAAACCCGCCGGATCTTCGACAAAAGCAGGGACATTTCTTTTTTGGAAGGGTAGGTGTGAATACAGCTTTCTGGTTTTAGGTATATTGTTGGAAAATCAAGACACAGAGCTCACACAGAATCACAGCGGGAGGAAAGCGGCGAGTCGCAATTCCTGGGGTCCTTGTGGCGGGCCACCCTGTCCAGAGAGGCATGGATGCCAATCTGGGGTCTCTCGACCGAGTCTATGAGCCCTGGCCGCCTCCCGCCGGGTGGCAAGGTTAGAAAACCAAGCAACGGAGATGGTGCGGGAGCGCACGGTTGTTCCAGGGGGTCACGACACGCACCGACCCTTCACGAACCGAACAGCTTTCTGGTAGGGTTACATCGACGAACTATGCGGCAATCGACTGGGGGGCAGCCCCCCAGCACATCCCCGCACAGAGACCTGGATGTAACCCGATTGTGAGCGTGAGTGAAACCGCCGATGCTCAGTCAGTGACCGACTGTCAGTCAGCAGCAGACTTTGACGATTGGCGGCCTCGCGCCCTCAGTCGCCCTCCTCTACTGACGGCCCTGCCCCAGCCCAGATGCCTCATCCAGGGTGGTGCAACCACTCGCGCAGGGAGGGAGAGACAATCGGCGATCTGCGCCGCGCAGATGAGCTCCGCCTCGTCTGCGTCGAGGACGTCCACCGCAGGGCTATCATAGCGCCATAGACGCACTGCCTGTTGTTCATTACTTCGCAGGTGCCAACGTCGAGGACAATCTCACTGGTGGCGGCTGCACTCCCGGCCGGCGGTAGGAGAGATGAAGGCTAATGTACTTGGCAGTGTACGGGGCCTTCCAGCGCGATGAGGTGGTCGCGGCGCTCGCGACGGAGTTCAAGGCAGGGGAGCGGGAGAGATTGAGCTGCTGGGACGCGGGGCGCGGTTCTGTTTGCGGTGTCCCATTCCCGGGGTGGGAGGATTGGGTGAGGGAGGGGCGGGTCCTCCTCTTTGAGGGGGACCTGGAGGAGTTGCGGAGCGGCCCGGCCCGCGGCGCTGGCGGGGGGGGCAGGAAGTCCCGCGACGGGCGCCGGCGGGGGGCGCGGCGGGAGCGACGGGGGGGGGAGGGGATGGAGTCGGAGGATGATGGGGATGGTCCTCTCGGCGAGCACCACGGTGCTCGCGGATTCGACCATCCGCCTGACTACCATTCCGACGACGCCTTCTGTGAGGAGGACGGCATCTGTGAGGGAGGGCGACGGCTTCTAAGCCGTCGCCTTTGCAGTGCCAGTCCCGTACCCGGTGTATAAATAAATAGAGATGGGCAACGCACGAACACAGAGGTACAGTGCGCACCCCGCCCCGCTCACAGGGCGTGCATACCCGGTGTCGTGCGCTTAGAATTCTTTTCTCGCGATGTCCACCCCGCCGCGCCGCTCGCGCAGCCTCGCCCCCGCCGCCACCGCCGCTCCCCCGCCCAGCACGCCACCGCCCGCCCACCTCCTCGATCTCCCCACGGAGCTCCTCGTGCGCGTCGTCTCTCGCTGCGACCCCGTCGACATCGCTCGCGTCGCGGCCGTCTCGCTGCTCTTCCAAGCCTCGCTCGCGGTAGAGGCCATCCGCTTGTGGGCGCAAGAGCGCGGCTTCGAGCTGCCGGCGCAGCCAGAGGGCGAGGGCTGCGCCGTGCGGTGGCTGTACTTCGCTGCGCTGCTGCGCGAGACCAACCCGCCGGCGAGGCTTGCGGCGGGCGCACAGCACAGCGTTTTCATCGACGGCGAGATGAATGGCGCCGTCTGGAGCTGGGGCGGTGGAGCCTTTGGCTAGTTGGGCCACGGCGACACGCAGAACCAGCTGCAGCCCAAGAAGATCGAGGCCTTTGCTGGCCAGCGCGTCGTCGCTGTGTCGGCAGCGCAGTGCCACAGCCTCGCCCTCACCGCCGACGGCGCTGTCTGGGGCTGGGGCTGGGGACGGTTTGGCCGGTTGGGCCACGGCGACGAGCAGGACCAGCTGCTGCCGAAGAAAGTCGAGGCCTTTGTTGGGCCGCGCGTCGTCGCCGTGTCCGTTGGATACGGCCAAAGCCTCGCCCTCACCACCGACGGCAGCCTCTGGAGCTGGGGCGGTGGAGCCTGTGGCAAGCTAGGCCACGGCGACCAGCAGCGCCAGCTGCTGCCGAAGAAGATCGAGGCCTTTGCGGGGCGGCGCGTCATGGCGGTGTCGGCGGGATACTTTCACAGCCTTGCCATCACCGCCGACGGCGCCGTCTGGAGCTGGGGCTTTGGTCTCTCCGGCAGGTTGGGCCACGGCGACGAGCAGAACCAGCTACTGCCCAAGAAGATCGAGGCGTTGGCGGGGCGGCGCGTCGTCGCTGAGTCGGCTGGAGATGCTCACAGCCTCGCCATCACCGCCGACGGCTCCGTCTTTGCTTGGGGCAAGGGCGGCAACGGCTGCCTTGGCCACGGGGAGGACCTGTCGGACCAGCTGCTGCCCAAGAAGATCGAGGCGTGGGCGCCGGGGCAGTGAGGTATCGGGGGGCTCTGCACGGCGGGCCGTTTAGTGGCTCAGCTGCACTAAAGAGGAGCTTGTTGGAGTCGATCAGCCCGCGCGGTGTGCGGCGGGGTGTGAGAGCATGTGTGTGGGAGCGCGTCGGGTCGTACCGCCATGTTCGAATCCTGCAGTGTTGTGTCGTCGCCTAAGAAAACGTGCGCACGCGAAAAGAATTCTTCCGCGCGCGAGCTTCTAAAATGTAAGATTCTAAAATTCGGCGCTCGGCGCCGCGCTCGGCGCTCGGCGACTCCTCCGACATTCGCTTGCCTCCGACGCTAGCCTCCGACACTCGCTAGCCTCCGACATTCGCTAGCCTCCGACGATCGCTAGCCTCCGACGTTCGCTAGCCTCCGACACTCGCTAGCCTCCGACACTCGCTAGCATCGACTGTGCGATGCCCTCGCCCTGCGGCCGCCGCTGCCTCCTCGTTGCCTGCGTCGCTTACGGCCTCTTTGCGAATCACTGGGCGCGCGACTCGCTCGGCGCGCTCGAGGTGCCGCTCGAGTCTGACGCGCCGTACACTCTCTCCGCCCGGCGGTACAACGCTCTCACCTCGCTCTACTTCCTGCCCAACATCGGTGTCCCCATCCTCGCCGGCGTCCTCGCCCACCGCTTTGGCGCCGCCGCGACCTACGCCGCCTTCTTTGCGATCGCAGCCGCGGGCAACGGCTTGGTCGGTGCCTCGGTGGCGGCGGGCGGCGGCGGCGCATTCGGCCTTCTGCTCGTCGGCCGCGCGCTGATGGGTATCGCGTATGAGGCGGTGGACGTCCTCCCGATCGGCTTCGTCTCGCCGCGCTTTCGAGACACGTGGACGGCGCTCGTCGGCCTTCTCAACGGCGTCAACCGCCTCGGGTCCGTGACCAACTTTCTGCTCGAGCCGCTCCTGTACCGCGCGGGAGGGCTACCCTTGGCCCTCTCCGTGCCGTCGGCCGTGGGTGCGTCTGGCCTGCTCACCGCGCTGCTCGCTTGGCGGGTCGACGCGTCGCTCTCGCGCGCCGACGAGGCGGCGGCGCAGCGGGCCGAGGAGGAGCCTCTGCGGACGAGCCTGCGCAGCCTGCCGCGCGTCTTCTTCCTCTTCCTCCTCGGCGGCGCGTGCGTGTACGGTGCGGTCGTGCCGTTCTGGTTCATCGGAGCCAAGCATCTGCAGTCGAGGTCAGCTTAGATCACCCGAGATCAGAGATGGTCCGAGATCGGAGCCAAGCATCTGCAGTCGAGGTCAGCTTAGATCACCCGAGATCAGAGATGGTCCGAGATCGGAGCCAAGCATCTGCAGCAGTCGAGGCCTGGCTGGTGGCGTGGGAGGGAGAGACGAGGAGAGGGCGAGTCTTCACGCTAGCCGCACGCGCGTCAGGTTCGGCATGCCTCTCGCAACCGCAGACGCGCTGCTGCTGCTGCCCGAGGGCATGATCGCCCTAGTCGCCCCTCCGTTTGGACTGCTGATGGACCGGCGCCGCTGGAGCCTCACCAAGCGGCTGTACTGGTCGGCCGCCTCGCTGGCGCCGATCCCCGTCGCCCTCCTCCTCCTCGCTTGGCTCGGCCCGGCCGGTGGCGCCCCGGCATTAGCACCAAACGTGACCACGCTGGCCGCTGGCAACAGCCCGCCTCCCGCCGCTCCCAACCTCCTCGCGCCCGCCCTCGCAACCCTCGTGCTCGGGACTGGGTACGCCTTCGCCCAGAACCTGATTTGGGCATCGCTCACGCTGGTCGCGCCCCCGAAGCTGCTGAACCTCTGCTCGGGCGCCCACACGTAGCCGAGATCTTCGCCGAGCTCTAGCAGTCAAGCTCTGCCGGAGAGAGAGGCGTGAACAGCCGAGAGGAGTGAGCGTTCTAGCGTCCGCGTAGGCCTCACTGGCAGCAGTCTCAACTTGCTGCCCTCCGCGCTGCCCCTCCTTTTCTTCGGCGCGAACTCCTCAACCAACCTCGCCACCCTCGCCGCCGTCGGAGCCGTCGGCGTTGCCGCGTACTCGTGGGCTGCCATCGAGAGCACAGCGCGGGACCGCCCGTTGCTGCCAGCCGCCGCCACGGTCGCCGCGGCGGCGCCGCTCACCGCCGCGCCCGATGGCGACGATTTTGAGGAGCGATTGGACGCGCTCGTAGAGGAGGCGGTGCAGGGTGAGCGGCCAAGGCGGACGGCGGGTGGTGGGGGGAGGGCCGCCGGGGCAACGGGGGGCGAGGACGCGCCGCTCACGAGATGACAAACAAAATCCACCCGCCTTCGTTGTATGTTCGACCCGTTCGGGTTCGCTCTCATAAATATAAAATGAACGCTCAGAGACAAAAGTCAAACTCTCTGACATGTGTGCGCTAGGGCCTGCTACTGTGCACACGCGATGTCCCCCGCCTCCCCCGGCGCCCCGCCCCACGTCGTCGTCGACCTTGGTTGGTCCTTGGCAGCCGCCCAACGACCCGGTGTGGCGCCGCGCTGGCGGTGAGCGGTGTGATCCTCGAGGTATGTGGTCTCTGGGGGGAGGCGGGGGCCCCCGGAGGCACCGTGCGCCGCGCCGCAGTGCGGAAACGGGGCCCCGGCGCTCATATACTCGCTCATACCACCAACTTTAATCAGAGGGCAGATTTGGAGAGATCTCGAGGAGTACATACAGATAGACCCTCCAATCATCAGAAAACTCCAACCTGATCGGTCGTACTGACCGCCGACAGATCACTCCAGACAGCAGACAGGCCGACGTCTGCACGCGGCCGGCCGGGCGAGAGGCTTGGGACACGATCCGACCCTGCGACGCTGACGCTGCTGCGCTCTAGCTATCAGACATGCGCTGCTGACTGCTGCCACAATGTGCGACCGATGCTGACCCACTTGGCGGCCTTCCCGGTCAGTGGTGAGGCGCAGTTCAGAGCTGTCGATGGCGCGATGCCGCACTGGTCCCACATTGGTGACACGAGACCACCACGTTTGCCGGTCCAAGAGAGAGGCACCGGCGCTGTCGTGAGAACGTGCATGGTCCCTCTTGACTGCCCATGCGCGCGAGGCTGTGTAGGCATAGCCTCGAGAGTGCCAGCAGCCAATCCGAGGCGACGCGCATTGCGTCAGAAGCGTGCACGCGCTGGAAGGACACCTTCCTACTGGCCGTACGATCAGGTCGTCACTGAATGCTGGATACTAAGGCCGCGAGCTATGCAGGTGGTCAATTGTGCAGCAGGGCACGGTCAGCAGCGCCGACAGGCTGTCGCAAGGCGTGATAGCATGGTTGGTCGCAATACGCGAAATTCTCATGAAAACAAGCAATCGCGCAAAAGAGAAAATCGAGAAAAAATCGGCGCCTGCGGCGGGCCATGGGACCCCATCTTCCCCCCGCATGGGTACCCCCTAGGGGCCCCGCCTCCCCTCAGAGTATGTGGTCTCACTCTGTTCCACGTTCACAGTAGGATAAGAGCATAAGAGACACAAGAAAGCTGCTCCGCCGGGATGGCCTCCCTCCCGACCACGTAAAAGAGAATTCTTTCCCCTCCACACGCAGAAGTCGCTTGCAGACTCCTGCCGAAGAGCCAGCCGACACGCTCACACTACAGCACCAATGCGACTTCCGAGACCACCACATGCCCCACCGCTGGCGCCGATCGCACGCGCGGCGGCCTCCTCGCTTGCCTCGGTGCTGCTCGCCTCGTCGCTCCTCGGAGGAGACGTCGGCCCGCAGCTCGGCCCGGCTGCAGCCTTTGCGTCGCAGCCGCTGACCGAGGAGCAGAAGCTGGTGGCTGAGGCGTGGCGGGTGACGGACCGCGAGTTTGTGGATCGCGAGTTTGGGGGGCAGGACTGGTTCTCCGTCCGGCAGAAGATGCTCAAGCAGCGGTACGACTCGCGCGTCGACGCATACGACCAGGTGCGGGCGATGCTGGCGGCGCTGGACGACAAGTACACGCGCTTCCTCACTCCGTCGGCGTACGACGCGGTCTTCGCCACCGCGACGGGCGGCGTCGTCGGCATCGGCGTCGAGCTTCAGACCGAGACGGAGCCGTCGAACCGCGTGACGATCAACAACGTCGTGCCGGGTGGGCCGGCGGACAGGGCCGGGGTGCGGCCAGGCGACGAGATCGTGAACGCGGACGGGGAGGACTGCACGCGGCTGTCTGCGGAGGAGGCGTCCAAGTACGTGCGCGGCGCCGCCGGCTCCAAAATTGGGGCCTGGGGGTTCCCTCTCTCCCCTTACCCAAAAAAAAAGGGTTTTTTTTTTTAAAGAGGGAAAAGGCCCCCCGGCAAAAACAACAATTGTTTGGAAGATCTTTCCCCCCCCCTCATTTCTATCAATATCTTTTCCCCCCCTTTTTTTTTTTCCTTTTTTTTTCCCTTTTTCCTTCTATCCCTTTTTCTTCCCCCCCCCCCCCCCCCCCCTTCTCTCCCCCCCTCTCTCCCTCCCTCTCGGCTCCCCTCCGACTGCTCTGAGCCCGCGCCCGCGTCCCGAGCCCGCGCCTCCCTCCCCGCAGGTGAAGCTCGCCGCAGTCACAAAGTCTTCGGCTACACTTGGAGGCGTCCCCGTCGGCTTCGTCACGATCCGGCAGTTCTCGACGTCCGCAGACAGCCGCGCCGCCCAGCCCACCCGCCCCGAGGCCGCCTCACGCCTCCCTTGCGCCCCTCCAGGTCGACAGCCGCCGACGTCAAGGCCGCCCTCGCCGACGTGCTCGCCAAGCGACCTGCGGCGCGCCGCCGCCCCTGCGGACTTCCCCTCCTTCGGGCTGCCGCCGCGCCGCCGCGCCGCGAGCCCCGTCCCGGCTGAGGAGCGGTGCGCGGCCGTCCGCAGGCCCTGGTGCTCGACTTGCGCGGCAATACCGGAGGCTACTTTACGGGCGGCGTCGACGTCGCGCGGCGCCGCCTCTCGCCCTCCCGCCCGCCTCCCGCCCCTCCCGCCCGCCTCTCGCCCCTCTAGAGCCCGGCCCCTCCCCGCAGGCTGCTGCTGCCCAAGGGACGGCCGATCACGTTCGTGACCGACAACCGTCGCAACGTGGTCACCTACGAGACGTACGACGACGGCACGCACGCGGAACCGCCTCGCGACACGCCCGCGACATGTCCGTGACACGTCCGCGACACGTCCCGCAGGCATGGACACGGAGACGCCCCTCTACCTGTGCGCCTCACTCTGGCGCGCCGATGCCTCCCCGCGAGCCATACCCCTTCACGCCGCGCGGCGCTCGCTCCCTTCTCGCCGCAGGCTCGTCGACTCGCGCACCGCCTCGGCGTCCGAGATCCTCTCGTCGGCGCTGCAGGACAACGGGCGGGCCAAGCTCATCGGCTGCTCTGGCGCGCGACCGCGGGGGAGAGACGGGCGCCGTCGCACTTCCGACGCCCGACACCTCCCCTCCCCCGCCGCAGGGCCGAGGACCTTTGGGAAAGCGGTCATCCAGACTGTCTCGCCGCTGTCGGACGGCTCGGGCATCGTTGTCACGACCGCGCGCTACCAGACGCCGCAGCGCACCGACATCAACAAGAAGGGCATCGCGGTGGACATGGAGAAGGACTGCCCCATCTCGACCGAGGCGGCCAAGTGCTTGCCCAGCAAGCTGGTGTGAGTGCATCTCTGGGGAAGCGCAGGCCGCACACCCTCGCGCCCCCATTTTTGTCCGTGCATGACTGGACCGGTCCGGGTTTGTTTCCGTCTGTGGTTTTTCCATAATGTCATTTCGTACAATGATACGTCAGTACATGCCCCAGAGTACATGTGCGTACGGCGGCAGACACCGCGCTTAGAGCCCCGTAACTTTCACCATACCCCAACTGGTGAGCAACCATTGAAAGAATGAAAGCAACCAAATTCCACGCGACCGCACACTCCGAACTCAGGGAATGTATGTGCACCCCCCTCCCCGTACCGCCCATAACGCCGCCCTGACTCCCGCGCGCTGCTACGCCCCCCTTGTAGGTCCGTCGTCACGATCGGCGACGTGGACGGCGACGGCCACGGACGTCGTCTTCGGCGGCACAAAGGGTTGCTACGTCCTGTGGAACGAGCCAAACGCCGACGGCGGACGCGCCCTCCTCTTCGCGTCCGGGCTGCCGTCCGAGCAGCCGTCCATCTTCGGCCTGGCCGACGGCGGCACCGACGTCTTCCCCGGCACACGCAGGTCCCAGGTCGGGGCGGTCGCCCTGGGCAATGTCTTTGGGAACGGCCGCGTCGACATCGTGATCGGCCACCAAACCTTCAAACGGCGGTCCGCCCGAGCTGGTCGAAAACACGGGCAACCGCGGCTTTGGGAGCGTCGTCCCGCTCGACCCGCCAGGCTGGATCGACGTCAACGCCATCGCGCTACTCGCGCCGCCTGCGCCGCCGCCGGCGCCCCTCGACTGCGGCTCCTTCTCGCCCTGCGAGGACGGGGAGTGCACCGACGCGCCCCCCAACCTGAACCCGCCCGGCCCAAGCGAGCGCAACGTGTGCGTCGGCAAGAGCGGCTGCGTGGTGATGACGGGTGGGTACGGCTACTGGCTCTGCTGCTCCCCCTCGGAAGACGGCACGCCGTGCCTCCGCCCGAACAAGCAGTACGATAATCCGTGCGCGGCTCCCCGGCGGGCTAAGTGTGGCACGCGGCCAAACACTCAAGTCACCCTCGCTCGTCTGTCTCGCTAGGTACTATCGCGATGAGTGTCTCGCGTTTGGCTGCGGCGAGTGAAGACGCGCCCGGCATATCTCCTCCCTAGAGCCCCCCCCCTCCCCCCTCCCCCTCGGCCCCTTGCGTTGGGACACTGCCGAGCCGGGTGGTGCCACCTGCCTGAGCCTTCTGCGCCTCCTCGCTATGTAGAAGCAAACTAGGATACCCGCTATAGCGATCAGCAGCCCAAGCACCGACATGACGATAATGATCGTTGTATTGAGCTGGCAGTGATTTGAGCATGGCGAGGCGGAGCAGACTTCTCCGGAGGGCAGGCCGCTGTTGTCAAACCAACACATGCTTCCGGAGCAGTCTTCAGGGACGTTCGCCGCGGCGCAGCAGGTGTAACCGGAGCCCGCCGTGCAGACCTGGCCCAAGACCGAGCAGTCCCAGCTTGGACAGCTGGGAATCTGCCCTGGTGCTAGCGGCGGCAGCAGCGGCGGCGGCGGCGGTGGCAGCGCAGGCGGTGGCGGCGGCGATAGCTGTGGCAACAATGGCGGTGGGACTGCGGGCGAGGCGGAGCAGACTTCTCCGGAGGGAAGGCCGCTGTTTTCAAACCAACACATTCCCGAGCAGTCACCGACGTGCTCAGGGAGGACCGCGGCGCAGCAGGTGTAGCCGGAGCCCTCCGTGCAGACCTGGCCCAGGACCGAGCAATCCCAGCTTGGACAGCTGGGAATCTGCGGCGTCGGCATCGGCTGCCGACGATGTTGGAGATTGGCCTCACCTCACGGGTCGCTCGAGGGAGAAGGAGGCCCGCGCGCGGATATCGGCGTGTAACGCTCCTCACGAGTAATTTCATGCGCCGCAAGTGAAAGAAACGAAACAATGCTCACTGGACGACCAGGTCACTGAAAAAGAATTCCATTGGCGGCCCGAGAGAGGCCGCTGTCGCCGGCCCAGGCCGCTGTTTCACGCGGAGGTACACACACGTCCCCCCGTGTATATGGCCGCCGCTGCCCGCGCCGCCGCCCTGCGCGTCACGCTCATCTCGGACACCATATGACCCTGGTGCTGGGTCGGCAAGCGCCACCTCGAGTCGGCCGCGTTGTCGGCCAAGGTCGCGCTGGACGTCGACTGGCAGCCTTTCTACCTGAACCGGAACACGCCGGCCGAAGGCGAGGACCTGATGGAGCACCTAACGGCCAAGTATGGGCCGGCGGCAGTCGCGCGCTTCGACGCGCCCGACAACCCGCTTGACTGCGCCGCCGGCAAGGTCGGCATCAGCTTCAACAAGCAGCGTCGCATCATCCGCACGGGCGACTCGCACCGGCTCGTCGAGTGGTGCAAGGCGACGCAGCCGCAGACGGTCGACCCACTAATGGAGACGCTCTTCAAAGCCTACTTCGAGGACGCCCGCGACCTCTCGCGGCGCGAAGAGCTCGTGGCGTGCGCGGCCGCGTGCGGCCTCGATGGCGAGGCCGCGGGCAAGGCGCTTCACTCGGACGCATTCCAGCGCGAGGTGGACGCCAAGGCGACGGGCTGGTCGCGGCAGGGCGTGCGCGGCGTCCCATTCTTCGTCGTGCACCCGGCGAGCGGCAACGGCGAGCCGGTGGCCTTCTCTGGCGCGCAGCCGAGCGAGGTCATCGCCGAGGTGCTGGCCGAGCAGGCGGCGGCGTGAGGAGATCGGCGGCGAGCCGTGAGGGCGGGCGCGTCCCCAGCATGCGCGCGTGTGGAGGCGACTCTATGACGGCCGCACCCGAAACCGCACAGCTGCGGATGCGGTGCTAGCCCGAGACCGTCCGACCTCTTTGCCTGCGCGGCGTACTTGCACTCGGAGTGCAGTTGGCAACCTCACATCAGGGCCGCTTTCGAATTTTTCTTTTTTCACTTGGGCGGTTCGGGCGAGTTGGTTTACCAGCCAAGACGGCTCGCTGCTCCGTCCCGCTCTCCCTGACATGCGCGGCGGCGGCGGGCTCGAGGTCGGCTTCTGTGACTCTGCGTCGGGCAGCGGCTTTCTCCCTGTGCAACCTGCCGACCAGCTCGAGCGGTGGGCGCCGCCGATCGACAACGGCTCACACCTGTTGATCCCGTGGTCGCCTCATGAGTCTGCGTGCGGACTCAACGTGAGCACGTATTTCGTCGACGTGCGCACCTCAACACCTCTGCTAAACGCATTCATCGGCGCGTTCGGCACCTTCCCGCAAGACCTTTGCGACCCGTCGGGCTCCAAGGCGAGGGAGGCCGCGAAAGCGAGCCACCGGTCGGCCTGCGCGCCGTACCCTCGCCGGTGCGCCTCCGCGCCGGAGCGGGCGCCATATCGGGTCGCCTCGTTCGAGGTGCCGGCGGCGCTGCGCCAGCTGGCGAGGCTGGACATCGAAGTGACGGTCCGTGCATACGGCTCTCTCTCTCCGCTCGGCCAGCCGGAGAGGCGCACGCGAGCCGTGTGGTGGTGTCACAAGTACCGCCGCAGCAGCGGAGGCGCCCCCTCGCCTGCTCCCGCCGGCAGTAGGCCTTCGGGCCGAGCGCTCGCCTCTCGCCTAAGCCGCGCCTGGCGAGGCTTGCGCAGCTGGCGAGGCCCGCGAGGCCAGAAGGCGGACCAGCCGGCACGGGCGCGCGTACGAGTCGAGATTACCCGAGATTACCCGATATTACTACTAATAATAGGAGGACAGCCGGCACGGGCGCGCGTACGAGTCGCACCGCCGCTCGGCACGCCCGCCTCGAGCCGTGCCGCCCAAGAGGAGCCTCGCCCCTCCATGGCGTGTGACCCGGCGTGTGTCCCGCGAGCAGGCGCTCCTCCTCGAGCCGTCTCTAGTCGCCGCCTCCGCCGCCGCCTTCCTCGCCGTACTCGAGGCTTTAATTGGATTTCTTTAATTAATTATTCAATCTTTAATTCATTTAATCTTCCTCGCCGTGCTCGAGGCTCGCCGGCGCGTGGAGGAGGGGCGGCGGGCGGACGCAGCGGGCAGGCCGCGGCCGGCGCCTCCCCCCTTCCGCAGCCGGCCTCCGCCCGGCCGAAGATGGCTCCTCAGGCGAGGCGCGGAGGAGCGGGGCGCCCGCCCTCCGACCCCCTGGCTGGAGGCGGCGGCGGCGGCGGCGCTGCAAATGGCGGGCGTGCTGCTCCCGTGTGCGTTTGTCCTGCTGGCGCGGGGCGCGACGCTGGCAGACCTGGTCGGCGAGTCGCCTATCTCCGCGGCGGCGAGCTTCTGGCTCACGGCAGAGCGGAGCGAGATCGCGCGGCCGATGCACCCGCCGCAAGGGCTCGCCGCTCGCGCGTCGCTTGGAGCCTCCGGAGCTTCGCTTGGGATCGACTGGTGCGCGCTCGGTGCCCAAACGCTGCTGTGCGCCGCGCTCGCGCCAGCGCTGGCTGCGGCGGCGCGCTCCGCGCGAGAGCGGGGCTGGGACGGCCGTTTGGGCCCTCTCGTCGCTTGGCACGCCTTCGCGCTTTGGCGGTGGGGCGTCCTGTTTGCTTGGTGCTTGCCCGCTCTCACTCGCTCGCACGGCGGCACCGCCGCGGCAGTCGCCGTCCTCGCCATCGCCCTGGCCGCCGAGCGAGTCTCCATGCCGCGCAGCCGAGGAGGAGAGGCTCCCGCGGCGTGGGCCCTGCGCTGCGCGCCGCTGGCTGCGCTCGTGGCAACGGCGGCGGCATGCGGCACTTTTCTCGCCGCGTGCCCCGCGGCGTGGGCTGTCGACCAGGCGACGGCAGCGCTCCGCTCCCAGCCACGGGACGCCTCCGTCGGCTGGAGAGACGTCGGAGTGCAGTTTGGAGCGGCGGCCGCGGCGGTCGTGGCCGTGCTGGCCGTCTGCGGGGAGGCTCTGCCTCTTGAGGCTATGCACGTGAGCCTCTAGAGGCGGGTTGGGAATATAACCTGCATGTACGACTACGAGTATAACGGACCCACGTACTCCAGAAACTACGTTCCACTGTTGCGCGCTTGCGCCGGCCAGACCCGGGAGTTGTAGCCCCGGCCCGGCAACTGCTCTTTTGCTCGGGGCGGACTCGACTGTATGTCCTCCACAGCGCAATCCATCTCTCTCTAATGTCAGACCAAAGCCTCGACGTCCCTGCGGCTGAAGACGAGGTCAGCCTGGTCGCAGCCGGCGGGCAGCTCGTCGGAGCGCAGCCGGCGGGGCGGCGGAGGCGGCGGCGGCGGCGGCAGCGCTCTTCGGATCTCGTAGTCGTCGTGCGCCAGGAGGTAGGGCCAGAAGCCGAGGGCTCGCATGTGGCGCAGCAGCTGGGGAACGCTGCTCCCCTGCAGCGCGAGCCACCGCGGCGTCACCTCGACCACCACCTCGAGCGTGGGCGGTGCGTCGCGCAGCAGCGCAGCCGCGCCGCGCAGCACCGCCCACTCCCCGCCCTCGACGTCCACCTTGAGCAGCCGCGCAGTGCGCACCTGCTCCTCGCTGAGCAGCGCGTCGAGCGGCGCGGCGCGCACCTTTCGGGGCGCGGCGAAGGGCGTGTCC
This sequence comes from Emiliania huxleyi CCMP1516, assembly GCF_000372725.1. Taxonomy (NCBI): domain Eukaryota; phylum Haptophyta; order Isochrysidales; family Noelaerhabdaceae; genus Emiliania; species Emiliania huxleyi. The sequence goes on along the minus strand of NW_005200057.1, from coordinate 151,809 downwards.
AGGGAGGGCCTAGGACGTGCCTTACTACACGTCCGCAGTGCCGATCCCTTTGGGAAGCGCGTGAGGAGTCTGGGAGCTGTTTTGGAGGTGCTGTTCTGGAAGCGTCTGGAGCGGCGTGCCCGCGTCTCTCTCCACACGCCGCCGCCCGCCAGGCGCGACACCTCGCCCATGGCGCCGCTCGCGCCCGCTCCGCCGAGCGCGCCGAGCGCGCCGCTCCCCTGCAGCAGCGCCCACACATCGGTGCCCGCCGCCACGCCGCCTGCCCCCGCGCCGGCCACCGTCGTGTTGTACAGCGGCTCGCGCTTGTGCTGGTAGAGCGTGAGCTCGCCCTCGGCGTCCGCGGCGGCCGCCTGCACCGCCTCGACCGTGAGCCCGGGGTTGAGTGCCACGTTCGCCACCAGCCGCTCATGCGTGCGCGGGCAGGCCTCGACGGCGACGACGCTGCCACGACTACCGACCCTCGCGGCGCCCAGCAGCGCAAAGTAGCCCGTGTTGGCGCCCACGTCGATGAGCGTGTCGCCCGGCGAGAGCGCGCGCAGCAGGTAGCTCGTGAGGGCGGGCTGCCACACTCCCGTCAGCAGCAGCCACTCAGACAGAATGTCTGCCTTGTGCGAGCCGCCGAGCTGGAAGCAGCGGAGCCGGACGGCTTCGCACGCCCGGAGCGGTACGACCGCGTCGTCAAAGGGCGGGAGTGTAGGAAGGAGCGAGCGCGTGCAGAAGGCGAGCAGCGAGCGCTGGCCAAGTCGAATTGGCGTTAGGCGCAGGTAAGCAACGAGGGCGCCGAGCAGGCGGCGGGCCAGAGGCGGGTGGCGGCCGAGAATGACGAGCGCACTGTCGAACCAACGGCCGAGCAACCGTGCGAGCATCGTCTGTGCGTGAAATTCGACAGCGCTTTCGAGGCTTGGAGTGGGCCCGAGTGCGGGGTTGGTCAGAGGCGGCAGGGGTGCGCCGAGCAAGCCTCGCGCGAAGACCCGCCTGAGTATTTCTTCTTGTGCTGCACCCTAACAAGCTCACTCACAATAAGGGCAGGTGTGGGGGGATCCGGATGACAGCAACCATAGAAGCCGATACGTACAATCGTCGTCACACGACATTTAGGTCATATCTTCTCCTCGGACCTCGCTCTTCGACAAGAGTCGACAACACAACTGATTTCTTGTTGGTTTCCAATCTCTCTCTCTTCGACAGAGTCATTAAGCCGTACATACACTGAAGATCGAAGTAAAGAAGTCAGAGAGAGCACTCACGGCACACAAAGCTCTCGCGCTCCCTGTCACCCTGAGCTACAAACAGAGGCGCCATCGAGGAGCGACACACTGCGGGGAGAGTCCGCTGACATGGCCGCAGCACCGCTCGAAGAGCTGCCCACCTACTGCACGGCCGAATCCACCCCCAGAGACCGCTGACACGCCCTCCCCTTCGGCCCTCAGCCCTCGTCGTGATCGTCGTGATCAGGAACCTCGTGGTCGGGCTCGTCGTGGTCGGGGTGCATGTCGTCGTACCTGTGGGAAGAGGCGAACGCGTGTGGGCCAATTCTCCCGCCCAGGCCCGGAAGGGAGCAGAGGCAGTCACCTGTGGTGATAGTCGTCGTGGTGGTAGTCGCCGTGTCGGTAGTCATCGTACCTATCGCGGTCGCGGTAGTGGCCGCCGTCGTCGTCCATCATGTGGTGGCGGTAGCGGTCGTCCGGCTCGTCATCGGGCGTCTCCGGCCGTGCATTCGGGTCTGCCGGCCAGCAGCCGTTCTGGCAGCCGAGCGCGACCGAGCAGTACTCCTCTCCGTGGCCGCACCAGCCGTGGGAGGAGCAGCAGGCGCCCTTGCCGCAGGTGATCTCCTTGACGTGCTCCATGCCAAAGTCGCGGCCGCACCGCCCGTCCGATCGCATGCCGAACCACGTGAAGACGGTCGAGTCGTCGTTGATCTGCTCGTAGTGATGGAAAAAGGCGGCAAAGCAGAAGAAGGTGCCCAGCACCGCTGCGACGAGGGTGCGCTGCCGCGTGCGTCCGCTCCGCTTCAGCATTCGCACGAACGGACTCGACTCCACGCCGCGCCGCGCGAACGAGTTCATGGCGCTTTGGTGACGTGTGGTTGACAGGCTGGGTTCAGATCCGTGTGTGGATGGGAGGCATTACTCCTGTATTTTATTGCGGTCGCGCGTGATCCTATCTGTAACCGCCTCAGCCTGGGGGTGCGTCCGGGTGGCAGCTGCCCCCCGAAAATCTCCAAAATCTCAACCAACATCTCAACCCAGGACAGAAGACAGCGCGGAACGGTCACACGGGGACGGGCACAGGACGACGACACCAGCTGGACGACACACTGCTCACAGGCTATAGGTTGTGAGTCACCGACCAGGTCGTTCGTCGCCGGTGTGGGTCCTGTCCTCTGGTTCTGGTTGAGATTTTGGGGGTCCGTCCATACGATACTGTTCGACCGTCCTACTTCAGTGTCCAGACACCGACGGTGCGACGGACAGACGTCAGACCGGCATCCGAGCGGCCACGGCCGGGTTCCGCCACTCTCCTCCAGCCCCTGCCCAGTCGATCTCAAGCGCGCCAAGTCTCCCGACCAGGCCGCCATGACGTTGGTTAGTGTGCAAATGCGTACCAGTGTACCACGGTACCACCATATCAGGGAAAGACGTTACTTTACTTTCAAAGTACTTTCATTACGGCCATGACGTTGGTTAGTGTGCAAAAATGCGTACCACCATATCAGGAAAGACGTGGCAAGACTTTACTTTCAAAGTACTTTCATATGAATTTACTTTGGACCCTGCAAAACGGGCGGACGGAAAAGGCCTCAAACCGCCACACCTGCTGACTAACCTGTGTAACCGACTTCTAACCGCTATAGTTAGTCTCAGGCGTGTGTGTCGTGCGCCTCCAACCGGTATCGTTCGTCCGGCAGGTAATCCCAACTCACACGACATACAGATCCCGGACAAAACACAAAACAGATTTTCGTAACCGGGGGGCCCCGAAATCTGTTACGCCCACACACCACCCCGCACCCGCCGCGGGCCGCGACTCGGTCACGGAGACGAGAGAAAATGTTTGCCGTTAGACCGTTGACACACGACACGGTGACAGTCTGACAGACGTGACGTCGGTGACCTTGCACTCGCTTGCATGCAAAGATGCGCATTACGACCCGTCACAGCACGCAGATGTGAGATGAGGCGTGCGGCAGCTGGCAGGTGGTCGCAGCCTAGCCAGCATGTGCATGCATGAGACGGTTGCAAGTGCCGCTCCGTAGGCGCCACTTTGCATCGTAACGGGGGCAAAATCTGTACCGGGGCGTCACGTAACGGGGGCCGAAAATCTGTTTTGTCCGGGATCTGTAACTTTCGAGAGCTCGACCATGAGCCGGTCATGATAGGCTAAGCAAGTGTGGTGGGGGGGGATGCCGCATGCGTAACGGCGCTGCTAGAGATGCCTTTAGATAAAACTTCCGATGCCATGCGTGACCTAGTGCCTGCCCCCACCCACCCAGCAGTGTGTGTAGGAATCCTGTGTTGTGTTCTCCTGTGTATGGGCGTGTCCACGTTGGAGCCAGGTGTAGGTGTGGTGTGGACGCGAGAATAGCTCCGCCGTTCATGGAGGCAACCGATGCGAGTCGACTGGGGGGCGTGGAGAGAGCAGCTGAGTCTGCCTCTGCGCTCTAGCCTCGCCCCCCTCCCCTTCAGGCAGTCGCGTGGCATCCTGTATGGGCCGAGTCAGCCGCCCCACCGAGGCACCATGAAGTACACAGCGATCGTCAACTTGCTGGCAGCCTCTCTCCGCAAGGCCGACCGCGTCGAATTCATTGGCTGTGAGCCAACAAGCTGCCGAGCCCAATCACTGTGAGAGTCGTGATCCCGTGCCCAGTGTCGTGCGAGGGAGCTTTGTTGTAAAATTCTTGTTGGCGCCCGTGGTATGTACCTGTGTTAGTGCCAGTGCGCGCCAGTCCCGTGCCCTGTGTTGTGTGAGGGAATTTTGTAAAATTCTTGTTGGTTTTCAAAATCTTTCTCTCTGGTGGTGTGCCGTCGTGGGTCGTATCAAGAATACTCACTCACTCACGCAAGCAAATCTCATCACTTTCCTCCCACGTCTATTTGCACTACTAAGTTTTCTACTATAATTGTATTGCTTTGCAGCGAGTGTGCATGGAGAGAAGGAAAGAAAGAAAACGTGTACCGAGAAGCCTCTGGCCTCGCTGCTCCGGCCTCCCGGCTCCGGGGGGGTATCGATAACTCCAAGTACTCGTGTGTGTCGAAAGCAATACTTTATGTGGTCTTGGAACGCGAGCTTCAGCTTGCCCTGCTGGCGCTCGCCCGCTGCCCCGCTCCTCGCATGCCGATTTCCCTCGAGCGCCACGTGGGTGTCCGGAGTCCGGTGCTCTCACAGTGAGTCACACACACCTCACACTCCGGCCCACTTCACTCTCCCTCTGGTTCCCCGGCCGCTGGATAGAATCAAACAGGCTGGAGGATCCTTCCTCTGCTGCCGCAAGTCCATCGCCTGCCCCTCTCTCTTGGACGGGGCGGCCACCCACCGCGGCGGCGGCCCCGTGCCGTCATCGATCGCTGCCGCTCATGCCCCGACCCGCACAGAGCGGAGGGTCGAGCGCGTCGCCCGCACGCCCAGGTTTGCGAGGCCGCGGTCCGCCAGCTGCTTGACCGCGATTGGTCTCGGCTCGCCGCTCGGGGTCCTCAGGCGGGAGCTCCAATCGACCCACGCCGCATCGTCGCAGCTGAGCGCTGCGAGGGCTTGCGTGCCTCCCACGCGCCTCCACTGCGGAGCCATGTCCGGCGTCGACAGAGCGGCCAGGGCGAGCAGCGCGTCGGCCGCCAGCAGCTTCCACGTGAGCTTGGAGAAGGGGCCGTCGGTGAACTGCAGCTGCGGGTCGCACTGCACAAGGCGAACCGAAACGGAGAGGCAGAGGTCATCGGGCGGCTCGGTGCGACAAACGCTGGCTGCGCACTGCAGCACGGCGACGGCCGCCGCCGCGCACGCGCTGGAGGTGTCTTCACCGACGAGCCTTCGCGCCTGCAACGCGAACTTGGCGAGCTGCGGAATGCCTTGAGCCTCGCAGACGGCCGCGCGGGCCGGCGGGTGCAAGGATGTGCACGCCGCCAGCAACTGCGTCGCGAGCCGCTTGCTCTCGAACGGGTCGTTTGGAAAGAAGGTGACTTGCCGCAGCACGGCGATCAGGTTTTGGACGCCGCCCGCCTCGATGATGCGCTCGGGGACTGCGGGCGTCTTTGCAAGGCTCCGCAGCACCCGCAAGGCCAGGTTGGTGATGGTTGCGGTTGTCGGGCCGGGCCGGACGAGCGCAACGAGCGCCTCAATGCCGCCGTGATGCCCTGCGACGCGCGTACGATTGTCGTCGATGGGCTGCTGCGGTCGCCGCGAGGATCTGTTCACCAGCCGAAGCAGCTCGCCGCACGCCCGGCCGGCAGCTTCTCTGCCGCCGCCAAGCCCGTAAACGAGCCTGCCGGTCGTGTCCCACGCCGTCCTCCAGGCAGTGCACACGCGGGCGGCAGCTGAGCCGCCGTGGACGTGAGAGAGCACGCAGGCGATGAGGTCCGGGTCAAGCAGCACGTCCCTCACCGCCCAGTCGGGCAGCGGCGAGTGGCGGGCGAGGCAGGTGTTTGAGGTTGCGGCGACGCCGTGGTTGGATCGCGACGCCTCGCAGACGAGGCTGACCAGAGCGGCGTGCGAGAGCCGAGAGAGGCGCGCCTCGAGGCGGAGGTCGTCCGGCATGATCGGATCTTTGAACTCGTGCGGCGGCCGCGGAGGCGGAGGCGAGGGTGGCCGAGGAGGCGGCGGCGGCGGCGGCGAAGCAACGCAGCTCCTGAGCGAGACGGGACGCCGCGCAGCAAGAAAAAACTGGCAAGGCCAACAGCAGCTCCTGACCACGGCGCCGCAGGCGGCTGTTGATAGGTCCAGGCAATGCATACGCCTAGTTGGGCCTCAGATCGCCCGACCGCGTCCCGGTGCTCTGTGGTCGGATTTGTGACGCCGCACCACGCCGCGGCCGGGGGCCCTCCGGAGGCCGAGGATGGCCGTGGCGGACAGGGACGAGCTCTGGGAGGTAAAGTGTCAGTACATATTGTAGAGACTAACCATGTGCACAATATCTCTCATTCGAGCTAAGCCAGGGGAGGCGATGCCGGGGCCGCACAGCAGCTTGATGGGTTTGCCGCCGTGCGTCCCCGGAGCGGTCCCGGACGGGGGGGCCAGAGGAGGAAACTGGAGGACAACGCCGACACCCGGCTCTGATTCGACTTTTTAACTTCAAACAAAGAGACAGTCGCACGCGGCGCGGCGCGGTGCGTGCCACTGTCATGAGCGGATCCGTCGTGTTCACGCCGGGATCGTGTCGACACGTGTCCTCCACAACCTGCCCAGAATTTAGGCCACGGCGCACGGGGGCGTCCAGGGGGGGGGAGGGGGGAGCTATGACGGGAGGGAGCTTTTAGCATGTTTCACCGTGCCCCACGGCCACGTGCCAGTGCGGGTGGTGTGTGTGCAAAACAACACAACTGTATTGGAGTACATTTTGCTTGCGTGGTGAAAGACCAAGCCCCCCCACGCGGCTTCGTCTTGGCTGCGCTCTATCGGGCACGGCCCTTCACATCACTCGCAGTCCTACCCGGCGCTTCTCGTCATCGGAGAAGTTGTGGCAGTTCCTCGTCACAGAGCACGAGTAGTACTTCTCTCCGGCGTGCGCGCTCGCCCCTTGCCCCCGGCTCGATCGCGTGTGCTCCGTCGCGAGCAACCCACAATTGCCGCACCGCTGCCGCCTCGACCGGCCAGGCGTGCGGTCCGCCGCCACGTCGTCGCGGTCCGCCGCCTTTTTCGCGAACTGCATCAGCTTCTGGTCGCCAGAGAAGGAGGACCCGCGAACTGCCAGCCTGCGCTCGGTCGCCTCCCCTGTCGTCCGCAGCAGCGCCAAGAGCTCCTTCGCCTGGTCGATCCGCGCGACCGGCACTCTCAGCGGCGGCGGCGAGGCCCCGTCGTCGTCGGGCCGCGCGCGCTTCTTGGTGGGCGGCGCGGCGGGCGGCGGCGCCGGCGGCGTGGCGGGCGGCGGCGGTACGGCGGGCGGCGGCGGCGCGGCGGGCGGCGCGAGGCGCCGGTGGTCGGCGGGGTGGTCGTATTCCAACCAGTGATCCGGGTTCTTGCGGTAGCAGTTCTTGCCGTGGAGGCAAGCGGGCTTTCCGGGCGCGCGCCGGTAGGGGCTGTTGCTCGTTGCGGGTGGCGAGAGCGTGGTCGATTGACCGCCGCCACCCCCGCCGCCGCCACCCCCGCCGCCGCCGCCGCCGCCGCCGCCGCCCAGCGCGCGTTGCCGCGCACGCGTCAGCTCTTTCGCGAGAATCTCGCCGGGCAGGACCCTCTGGAGATATTCTGCGGTGCAGTGCTCGTGCATCTGGTCCGACTCGACGATGCGCTCGCGGTGGTTCGCGCCGCGCGCCAGCAAAGAGATGCGCCGGCCGCGGAGCCATCCCAGCCCGGCGGCGTTCACCGCGGCCTCGCGCAGCGGGTCGGACGCGCCGACCGAGTCCACGCCATGCACGACGCGGGAGGAGAAGGGCTCGCCGCAAAAGACGAGCACGTCGCCGGGCGCCATCGTCACCGTTCGGCAGCTGCGGCACGGCACGCGATCGGCGGCCTTGCCGCCCTTGAGCTTGGTCGGCCGCCCCTTGCTGCCATGCCGCGACGCCGCGTCCGGGTCCCACCGCTCGCAGGAGCCGGCGTTGAACCCTGAAGAGCCGGCGGCGCAGCTCCTGCGCTGCTTGTCCGGGCGTGCGATGTCCCAGAAGAAGTCGCACGGCGCGGTGCCGAGGCTGGCGAGGGCGACCCAGCGCGTGCCCGTCTTGTCGACGTGCGGGTGGTAGCCTACCTCAGCCGTACCGGCCGGGTACGAGAGGACCTGCGTCTCGACGCGGCTTGGCTTCGAGTCCTTGTCGACCGAGTCCTTGCCGAGCGGCCTGGCGGTCGTCGGCAGCGCGTCGAGGGCGGGCAGTGCGGCGAGAGTCGACGCCTCGCACAGGTGGGGCTCGATGAGGGAGAGCGCGTTCGCGACAAAATCGCGACCCGCCATATCGAGCGCCTTGCAGCTGTCCACATACTCTTCGCCGTGCACAAACTCGTAGTTGATGATGCCCTTGATGATCTGGTACTTGTCGGACGGCGCATCGGTCTGCGCCGCACCACCGCACCCGCTGATGTTCCGCTGCGGGTCCTGGTGCACCATGTGGATCCCGAGCGCCTTCTCGACGTCGGAAGCGAGGGTGTCGCCCCGTTTTCCGTCATAGTTGCGAATTAGTACAATGGGAAGGCCGGCGCCGTCCGTGCCCAGCAGCTGCATGCGACTGCGCGCGTCAGCGGCGGGCCGAAATCGCGGAAAGGCTGAAATCATGTCGCGCCAGCACCTTTGACTAACGCCGAATCCCAGGGTTCGGGGCTCTCAGCTGCCAGGGAGGGTGTCGCGGAGGTGCCACAGACTCCACATACAGTTGTAGTAGTTTTTCTCCCGAACCAGCCTGGCGCTGGCGCAGACGCGGGGGAGGCTGCCTGGTCAGTCAGCCTCGCCCGGCCGGTGCGGCCCCGCCGCGCTCAGCGTCAGTCAGGCTCCGGACTCGTTCGTTCGTAGCAGCTTGGGAAGGGTCAGGCATGGCGCCGCCACGAGCGAGTAGCGCGCGGGAGAAGCGGCTGCCGTGTCGCTCGCCCTCGAGGCTGCCCAGTAGGGGTCTAGCTCTAGGGATGCCAAAACTCGCGAGCGCTGTAGAGCGCATGTAGAGCGCGATTTACTTAGTGAATTCACTGTCAATTCACTGTGAATTCGCGTCTTCCGTCTACATCGCTCTACAACGCACGCAGTCTGTCCCGCGCCGGATGTAGAGCTCTACAGCGGTCAGCGCGCTCCAGCGCTCTCCATCCAGCGCTAGCCTATCTTTTTTTGGATCTCTACAGCGCTACACTCTCATCCTCTCACTCTCCCCCAGCGCTCAGCCGGGACCCTCTGATGAGTGAGGTCAAAATCAGCCAAGAGAGGCGGCAAAGAGTCTCTCCGTCGTGTGTGGGGCAAAAAAATACATTAGGCACAGCTTCGGCGATGGCAGCCCCTCTCTGGGGTGTTGCATAGGCGGGGAGTCTCCCCCGCTGGTCTCCTCCTTCCCATTTTTTCTTTTCTTTTGAGAGCAGGACGCCGGGTTTGTCTTGTATGTGCATGTCGGGCCTGGGTGTGTGTGAGGGGCAAAAGGGGCGGGAGCGTGCGGGGCAGAGGCCCATAACGGCGAGCGGCTTGTCGGGGTCCGGAGAGTTCGAGGCGGGAACGAGGAGGGGGGAGCGGGCGGTCGGCGTCGGGGTAGAGCAACAGGCGCGTACGGGGTAGCCGTCACTCTCCCGCCTCAAAAGGGCGGGGCTGTCCCGGAAAGTGAGAAACGCCGGGCAGCGTGGCGCATTACTGAACCCTCCCATACGTGCTCGTACTCCTCCTTTGCTGTCCCATCTCCTCATCTCTTTCCCGCCTGGGCGGGGCGGTGGGCGGGCGCGCGGTGCGGCGTGGCGTGTGCGTGTGTGCGACTGCAACGAAGGACCGCTCGCAGAGGACCATTGGGTTTGTACTATCCCTATCATTGAAAGTAGCAGAGGGGTCGCGCTACACGCTCTCCGAATGGGATTTTCTGCCCTGCCCCTGTCACGGCCCCGCCTGCCTCCCGGAGGCCCGCCCGGCCATGCAATCCGCCGCCGGACCGCCCGGCGGGTCCAACCCGAAGCGGGCGACCGGCCGTTCGCACCGCTCGGCCGGCGGGGCGAGCCCCGCGGCCCTCGATCGCTCGCCCCGGGACGTGGCCCGACCGGCCCACGCGCACGTCCTGGCCTCTACCGCCGCTTTCGGCGGCGCAATTTGCGCCTTCATCGCTCTCTGGATCCTCCTGGCACCCATCGGACTCTTCCCGACGGTCGGAGGCACCCACTCCGTGCACTTTGAGTCAGACTCGCTCTTCGGCAGGCACGCTCTTCGGCAAAAAGTCGCCGCCGGCCGTTCACGCCGAGCCAGCCAGTTGCCGGCTCGCACGGCAGCCTCTTCCTCTCGACCAGCCTCAACTTCGACACGGTCATCATTTTGTCGCTGCGTGCTCGTGGCGAGCCGGGCGGCGGTCAAAGTTTGCCCAGACGAGCGCCAGGCGATAGCAAGGTCTCTGTTCGCCCTGTGCATGTCAGGCCAGGCTGCAGCGGGGCACTACCATCGTGCTACGCTGTTGCAGCCTGACCTTTCCCACTGTGCACAGCCGCCAGAGCACCACCACCGCCCGGCATCGTGTCACGGCGAGCTCCTTCTGCACCCGTTCGCGAGGCTCTCGCGCTGGCACACTTCGGCCTTCCGCTGCTCGCGTTCGGCGAGCTCTTCTCCGCACTCCTGCCACGGTGCCGTCGCCACACACCTTCTGGCCGGCCTGAGCCATGCGGACTCGACCTCTCTCCCTCTCTGGAGCACGCCACGGGCCGCGACGGCTGCTGGCAGCCGGCCGGCGTGAGGAGGCAGTTTGCCGGCACAGTCGAGCTGGAGTATCCGCTTCTTGATGCTTCTGCGGTCAAGCTCGACCTTATGTGACATGATATGCCACAATAATGCATGCTATCACCCCTCAAAGTGTCGAAGTTTACCGGTGACTCTCCGGTGGCCCGATAGTACCGTGTGCCTTTCTTCAAACGAACGCGCTTCGAGGTTCGACAATCGCTAAGCTGCTTATGGGGCACCGCTGCGACTCCCTTGGGGATGCCTGAGGCCACCCCAAGCACTCCCTAAGCCTTACGTGGACGATTTCAACCCTACTCTGTGTTTGTTCGTCCACGCACATTAGCAACTTTGTGCTCATGTCAACGCCACGCCAGCGCTAGCCCATTCAACCCCGCCCCATTGGGGGCGGGGCCCGTCAAGGGCCTCACTCTAGTTAACAACGAAGGCAACACAAAAACAACTAATTAGTCCTTACTTCAGCTGGCATGTCGGCTGTCGGGCCTCTTCGGCTCGCGGCCGCCGTGCTGCTGATCCTGAGCGATCCTGCGCTCGCACTCGCGCAGAGCACGCGTGCTCTGCGCCCCGTGGACGCCGCGACAGCGGAGTCCCACGTCGGCGCTGTCCGACACCCACTCCTCGGCTCGACGCTCCAAGAGCTGCCAGCTCGACCCGCTTCAAACATCTGCAGCGCGGTCGAGCCGGTCCAAGCTATCGTCGAGCACCCGACGGCTGCCGCCGCGGCTCCCGAGCCAGCCTCGGCTGCCGCCACGGCTTCCGCCACGGCTTCCGCCACGGCTTCCGCCACGGCTTCCGCCACGGCTTCCGCCACGGCTTCCGCCACGGCTTCCGCCACGGCTTCCGCCACGGCTTCCGCCACGGCTGCTGCCGAGGCTACCTCGTCTCGTGTCCTGTCTTTTGTGTCTGTGTCGCGTGACGAGTCTAGTGTGCCTAGCGTGTCTAGCGTGTTTTCTACCCGCTGCACAGGTCCGGCGCCGACTACCTCGACCGTCCCACCCACCTGGCACCGTGCAGAATGGCTCTGTGTCGGACCAAAGGCAGCCACAAGGCAGCCTGTCCCTCACAGTGTCCACAACGCCGGTGGGGTCCCCTCGGATGAGGGGGCGGGGGCGGCACAACCGTCTTTCACATTGCCCTCGACGACTGGCAGAGCCGGAGCCAACCGCACCGACCACAGCCCGACCAGTAGCCAGGAAACTACCCCGCTGGGCGGGGGCCTGGTTGGGCTGTGCGAGGTGCGGCCCTCTCGGAGCCACGAGTTGTACAAGTTCATTGACTCCGAGCGCATCTTCTACCCGTCCGACGACTCGCTCCTGCCGGGACCCGGGCCGACCGGTACCGAAGGCAGTCGAGCACCAGGACGAGGAGGCGCCGTTCTGGCGTCGCCCGTCCCCAACAACTCCGACATGGACATCTTCGTTGGCGGCACGCCCGCAAACGAGACCATCACCAGTCTCTTCTCGCGCGACGCCTCGTCGGCGGGCGGCCTCTGGGACCTCTCCGACCCGCTGGGACTGGTGATGGCAAAGCTCCCGGGAGATCTCTTACTCGCCGGCCTCATGGCGGCTTACACCAAAAACGGCATTTTCGCTTCCCTGTTCATTTTACACAGCGTCTCCGCCGCGCCCAAGCCTTGGTACTACGCGCTCTACGTTCCAGGGTCTGGTTGGGGCGTCTTTTCCACGTGGGACCTCTGCGCAGCGCACGGCGCCGTCGGGGGCTCGAGGGCGCGCCACAAGAAGTACCGCGACATCCAAGAGGCGCTCGCCCACATCAACGTGCACTACCCAATCCCGACCTCGACCCAGATCCTACTCGACTTCTGGTACCCGTTTGAAGGGGAGGCAACGCCAGCCCATCCCGGCGTCCTTCTCCAACCCGTCGTCCTGAGCCCCGGCACGGTCACCACCTACGCCCAGCCAGGCAACGGCAACGGCGCCGCTGCGTCGTCATCTGCTGCGTCGTCCTCGACGGCAACCGGCAACGGCGCCACTGCGTCATCGTCGGCTGCATCGCCCTCGACCTCGCCCGGCGACGGCGCCAGCATCGAAGAGCTCGATCCATCGACATCCTCCCCCATCGACCGGCCGCCGAGGCGCAAGCGCCGGTTCGAACCGCCTCTCGACTGCCAGACAGCATCGGCCCCGCCGTCGCCGCCGCCGGTGCCACCGTCGTCGCCACCGCCACCGCCGCCACCACCGCCCCCCTCGCCGCCCCCTCCTCCTCCTCCCTCGCCGCCGCCGCCAGCGCCGCCCTCCCCACCGCCACCCCCCGGCGGCGACGCGTTCCCGGCCAACCTCTTCGCCCCGACTTACTTCGGCGTCGTCCGCCCGGCACCGACACAAGAATCTGGCTCGCTCGTCCGCCCTCGCTCACCACTCGCGGACGCTGCTGCCAAGGGCGACGCCTCCCCGCCCAGCGGCAAAGCGCGGACGACCTTCGGAGGTGCGGGCGATCCCAAGGGCTCGTCCAAGGTGCTGAAGACACACCACGACGACACGTCGGACCCTTTGTCCTACGCCGACGCCACCGCTGGCAAGAAGCGTGACAAGAAGCGCGCCGCATCGACTGCCCTCGACAAGGCGGCGGAGGAGGAAGCCCTTGCTAAGAAGCACAACGCATCGTCTGCCCTCGACGAGGCGACGACCGACGACGAAGCCCTCGCCGCCGGACAACGCCTCGCCGACGCCGAGCGCGAAGTACTAGAGCTCAACGCCGCAGACTCGCCACCACCGCCGCCGCCGCCCGAGTCCGGACCGGATCCAGGTGGCTCGATCTCGCCGCCGCCATCGCCACCGCCGCCACCGCAAGGACAGGCGTCCGACGACGGCGAGCAGGGCACGGGCGACGACCACGAACCCGCCATCGCCCCGGCGGACGACGGCGCCGACGCCGATCCGGCAGACGCCGGTGCGGCCTTCCTAGACGCCCTTCCTGCGCCTCCAGAGCATGTCGACACCACGACGGATGAGTCCACCTCGGAGGGCGACGTCGACATCGACGAGGGGCCCATCTCCCAGCGCCTCAAGCGCCGCGATGGAAGCAAGCCCCCGCCGCCTTACAGTGGCCACGACGACGACGAAGAACCGTCCGACGAGGACGTCGGAGGAGAGAGCGAGGAGGGGAACGTGGCGGAGCAGGCGGGGGGATCGCAAGCCGCCAGCAGCTCCAACACCAACCCACCTCGCCAAACCTTCTCTTGCTCCATCTGCGCCCGAGACTTCAAGACAGCCAAGTCGCTCTGCACGCACTTCAAGACGCACAACTACACGCCCGTGGACCTCGCCTCCAGTGGGCTCACCAAGTGCGAGTGCTGCGCCCAGATTTGCTGCCTCATCCCCAACAAACTTCCGGATGGCTCGGGTGGCAACGGGACGAGCATGTTCTTCAACCACCTCTTGCTGCGGACGGGTTGCAGCGAGCTGCAGTCTCTGCGCTCAAAGGCGGAGGCCAGACCGTCGCTCGCGATGGAGGTCAAAATCTGGCCACGCGCGCCAGGCAATCGCCTCTTGCTGTCCGGCAAGCTACAGGTTGCGGCGAGGCTACTCGAGGGTATCCTAGAGATGAACGAGCGAGCTGTCGTCGCGTCGTTCGAGCAGGCCCCTCTTGAGCTGCTCCGCGCGTGGCTGCGGCATAAGTATGGGACACATGCCGTTGTCGTCATCAACGGCAGCATTAAGGCAGCGCGGCGTGATCGGCTGTGCAGCTTGCTCAACGACCTCTCCTCGTCGTGCCGTGTCGCACTCCTAAGCACGTCACTCGCGGCTGGCCTCACTCTCGTCGGCGCCAACCACCTGCTACTTCTCTCGCCGCAGTGGAACCCAATGGAGGACAAGCAGGTCCTTGGGCGAATTCATCGCCCGGGGCAGACACGTCCCTGCTTTCATTATCGATTGGCGGCGTCGGGGACGGTGGAGGAGTCTGTTCTCTTGCGGCAGTTTGGAAAGCTCGATGTCCTCCGCATGCTGCAGGAGGGCAGGGCGCCAGCGCGCCTCCCGGCGGATCTGAGCTGGGCTCGCGGCCGGCGGGCTCGCGCCGAGGCGACGAGGTGTCCATAGCAGCAGGAAGCGAGCCGCGCTCGCGTGATAAAGGCGGCGCTCGGGGGGCGAGCTCCGCGTGCGTCCTTCGGCTCTGCGGAGGCGAGGCTCGCCTCTCGGGTTCCCTCGCCCCCCCGGGCAAGGGGGGACCCCGTGAGGCGTGGGAGTGCCTCGCCAGCGAGCCATCGATGTCTCTTCCCATCCGCGGCGTGCGCCACGTCATGGCGCACACCATCAGCACTGAGCCGCGGGCGGCCCTGTCGGAGGACGCCGTCGAGGCGGTCCAGGTCTGTACAGGCGAGTTCCTCAGCCTGCTCGTCAGCGAGGCCCGGCAGCGCGTGGCGCGCGAGGGCCGCGACGCGGTGACCGAGGCGGATCTGCTAGCGGTGCTCAACACGCTGGGCTTCAGAGGCTTCACCGACTCGCTCAAGAGCCACCTGCAGCGGTGCGCGGCCGAGGACGCGCAGGCGCGAGCGGCGCCCGGCAAAGCGCCCGGGCTGGCCCGCACCCCGCTCACGCCAGACAGGCCGGCCCCACCCTGCAGGCGGAGGCGTCGAAGCGCCAGCGGACCGAACCGGGCGAGGCGCGCCCTTCCGAGCCGGGGCAGAGCTCGAGCGATGCGGGGGCTGCGCCTGCATTTGCGGCGCCCGCTCCAGCCACCCAGCCCAGGCACGCCGCAGGCGTCGACGGCAGCCCCGCCGCGCCACTCGCCCCTGGCTCGCTGCCGTCCTCGACCGACGAGGCTGCTGCGCCCGAGCCCGCCGCGGGCGTGCTGCCAGCGACCGCGGCCGCATCGCAGCCAGCGCCGTCGGGAGCAATTTCCGCCATGGAATGATGCGAGAGGTGAAGCGCCAGTGGGAACACACAAGCGGGCGGGCCCGAGTCCTTTGGGCGTTCGGTGCGGCCGTGCGCAGCGTTTGTGCACCCGGGAGTGATGCATGCCGTTTCCCATGGCGCGTGCATGGCGCGTAGCTTGCATCCCGCGCGGCCGCGGCCACCTCAAGCTCAACCTCACACACAAAAGCGCGACAGTATTGTGGCATCATGGCATGCGGAGTACCTTGGTGTGGGTACGAAGGTCAAGAGGTGTGGTACACCGTATGTGGGTACCTCCATTACGTATTAGTGACCCATGTACTAAAAGCCAACATACTTCTCAGCGTTTCCACCGGCCGCGCCGGGCTCCCACGCTCGCATAGACCTCGCCGCCCCGTCAACGAACACATACGATACCGCCCCGTAAAAAGAACGTAGGCCCGTAAGCGCCGGCCCGGCGTAACCGTGCAGCTCTCCGGTCTTCCGCCGCCGCCGACAGCGTCGTCACACCCTCGACTTGCACTTCTTGCTCGCCGCGCGCGTCGTCCGCCGCGAATCGCAGTCAACCGCTCTGGGCTTTGAGCCCGGTGTGCCCCGCCCCCTCACCTTGCGGGCGCCTCCCTCCTCCTCCTCCTCCGCCGCCGCCGCCACCGCCGCCACCTCGCCGTCGTCCGGGTCGACCGACTGCATCGCCGACAACGCCGCGTCCCAAGCGCTCGCCGCGTGCTTGTTGCCGCGCCGCCACTTGCTCTCCCGCTGCCCGGAGGCCGCCTCCGGTGTCGCGCGCACGCGGCGCTGCCCCACGGAGCTGCCCTCCCTCTCAGGGCGCGAGACCTCCGGGCCGGAGACGGCGACCGACAAATGCGCCGCCGCCTCGCCCGCCGCCTCGCCCGCCGCCTCGCCCGCCGCCACGCCCGCCGCAGAGTGCAGCGCCCGGAGCGATGGCAGGTGCGGCGCCAGCGCCGTTAGGAGGAAGTCGCCTACCGCTGCCCCTCACGCTCAGCCAACCGTGTCACGCCGGGCAAGCCGTCCCACGAGGAGCGGCGCGCCATGCCGCTGTGCGCGCAACCCCTTTCCGCCAAACCCCCACACGGACCGCAGCTCCTCCATGCTCGCTGGCGCGCGCCGCACCATCTCGCACACGGACCGCGCCGGTGCGATGCTCCAGACGTAGCCTTCGCCGAGCTCCTCCGCCCTGGCGTGCGTCGCGGCGATGAGCGCCTCGTACACGGCAGCCTCGCCTAAATTAATTAAAGATTAAATTGATTAAAGAAATCCAATTAAAGCCTCGTCACGGCAGCCTCGCCCGGAAGCAGCTCGCTCGCGCTCGAGGGCATCTGCCCAAACGGCCTCGCCGCCGCCGCCACCGAGTCGGCCCCTCCCCTCCCCTCCCCCGCCTCCCCGCCGCCGCCCTCCGCCCCGTCGCCGCCCGCCTCCCCCTCTTCCGACCCCTTCGCCTCCTCCGCCGCCTCGTACTCCGCCTTTGCAGCCGCGTGGGCCCGCCGGAGCCGCGGGACGTGTGGCATCAGCGCCTCCAGAAACATCGCGCCGTACTTGTCGACGCGGACGCCCGAGCCGCCAAAGCCCCAGCAAGCGCGGAGTGCCTCGACCTCCGTCGGGCACCGCCGCACCACCTCGGCCAGCGAGCGGTGCTGTGCGATCTTGTAGCCCTCGATGCCGAGCTCGCTCGCCTTGGCCCGCTTTGCGTCGCGCAGGCTCGCGAAGGCGGCGCGCTCGCTCTCCAGCAGGTCGTCCTCCCCCTCGGGCATCGCGCCGAGCCCAAACAGGGTGAGCGGGTCCATCGAATCTGCGCCAGCGGCGGCGGTGGCGGTTTGCGTGGCCTGCTGGAGCGCCCTCGCGTCCCCGCCAACCGTGACTCTGCCGTTCGCCGTCTCGTTTGCGATGTAAAAGTCTGGGGCCTTGGCGCCGTCGACGAGCCGCGAGCTGCGCCGCTCGGGCGCCGCCAGAGGCCTCACCTGAGCTGGCTTGCGCCGCTTGATCGGCCGAGCGCTTGGAGAGCTCCCGAGCCCACTCCCGTCGGCCAGGCCAAGCGAGGCAAGCACGGCCGCGTTGCGCTTGATGTTGTCGAGCCGCTCGAGCTCGTACGCGCTGAGGTCGGAAGGGTGCTGCAGCTCCATCGACGCGATGCTTTCGCACGATTCTTCGCCCGGGGGGCGGTGAAGTTTTCGCGGGATGCGGAGCCCGTTGCTTTCGCGCCGAGCGAAGTGGCGGGAGTCTCCAGTTTCACCTTCCTACCTAACTCTCCTATCTCCTCTTTACTTGATAAACCAGCCGATCCAACAATCCTTTCACACCGGACGGTAGAGCCGAATCTGACGGCCAGAAAGCTCACCAGCCTCGCAACACATGCCATGCCCATCCCTGACAAGCGTGATCTGTGATCTGTAAGGGTCCGCCCGCAGGCGCATTTTGTATACCGAGGCGGTGCCCGGTGCCGAACCTGTCGGACCTTAAGACAGCATTGTAGATCCCTGGGCGAGGGTGGTGGCGTCCCCGTCGGGAGGGGCTGTCTGGCGGAGGAGAGCAACCAGGTGCCCGGCGGCGTCCCGCCACATCCGGATGACCTCTCCTCGTTGTGCCAGTCAGCCCCGTTGGAGGTAGACCGCTCGTCTAGCCAATCAGCCTTAAGCGAGCGGTCTGGCCGTTGGAATGGCCGAGTTTGGTGGACTTGCGTCCTCGCATCGATCGTGGTTACAAGTAAGTAGCCTTATGACTTATGAACAGAACACCCACCCTGAACCACGTTCATCGGGAGGGGGGAGGTCTATGACCTACCTAATTGTCCGGCATGCGAGGGCATGCTCGGCCGTTCGGAGTCCCCCCTTTCTTGTCACCATTCTCTCGGTTAGCGTCTGTGAACTTGACGGGTGGCTTCCGGTGCGATCCCTGCTTCCGCTGGCGTTGGCGCTGTCTCTGTGCCTTCGTCGTCGGCTCCTCGCCCTCGTGATGCTGCTGGCTCGCCTGACAAGCGTGGTTTGACTCACAGAAGCCGCAGGCTACGTGGAGACATAGCTACGTGACCACGCAAAACACGCCCGGAGACGGCTCACATCCCGATATCCCGGGCTCCAACAATGGTCCCACTATCGGGCCTATCGCGGTCCGACGCCGATCATACTTGGCTGTCCCCAGCCCACAGGTACCGGGTGCACCCAGCCTGGCCGCAGGAGGGCGGGCCCGGGCCGAACCTCCCACTCAGAGGTCCGTTGAAGTCGATCCGCGGCGCCGTCCCGAAGCAGCAGCCGCGGGAGCGGGAGCGGAGAAGCTCGTACTCGGACCGACGCGATAATATTGACGATGCAATGCCAACTGTGCGTACAATGACTTGTACACACATCACCTGGGTCATGATGGTCCATATGAAGGATGGACAGAGTCACGCACATCGCCTACACGGTCTGAGGGTGGTGAGGACTGATACATGCCCGGGTCGGGTTGAGTGCGATCGGAGAAGAACAAAGTGTGAACTATGCGCCAAATGCGCTGGTCAAGGGGATAGGAGGATGTTGTGTGTGACAGGGCTGCCTGGAGCAGCCCCAAGCTGCAGGCCTTCGTCCACAGAGACCCGTCAAGGAGCGTCTTCTAGCATTGTCTGCACGACTGTCACGGATCACGCAAGGCCGCTACGGAGACGAGCAGCTCCGAATCAGCGGCAATCCTCATGCATCCAGGCGTCACAGTCAATATCAGTGGTCTAGCTACCGCCATGCACAGCTTGACGTCGATGTCTCCAGGCTGGAGTGCATGTATCCTTTGTTACGCCGCTCGGAGGTCTGATGGAGCCGCAGAACGCCTGGGGCTGTGAGGGCGTCAGGCGGTGCCGCAGATAGACTTCTACCTCATAGCGCGCACCGATCCATCCGCGCCGGGCCCTGGCCGCCGCCAGCGGACGGTGCACCACCAGAAAGGTCACCTACAGGGCACATTGTTGGACTTTGGCGGCCGATTTGCGCTCGAGCCGCCGCGCGGGAATCAGCACCGGCAGGCAGCGAGAGCACGACTGGCGACCGCGAAGCCAGCAGTGCTGCCCCGACACATACCGGTCTGGCCAGTGCGCGAAGCTGCCGCATGCGGCCTTCCAGAGGCCGAGCGCGCGGCGATTGTTGGACGGTCACGTCGTTTCGGTTTATCGGGACGCGCCGGGATATCAAGTAAATAGGAGATAGAGGCTCAAACGCCACTACAAAGTGATTCTGTGTGAGCTCTGTGTCTTGTTTTGCCAACAATAGCTAACAAAGACGGGGTTCTTCTTCTCTAGTGTGAAGGCGGGAGGCGACGGACAATATTTTTTCGTGTTTAGCGCCAAGCCTTTTTCTTCTCCGCGATGTCCACTTTGTTGCGCCGCTCGCGCCGCCTCGCCGGCGCCGCCTCCGCCGCGCCCCCGCCAGACACGCCGCCGCCCGCCCGCCTCCTCGACCTCCCGACGGAGCTCCTCGTGCGCGCGCTCTCTCGCTGCGAGAGCCCCCTCGACATCGCTCGAGTCGCGGCCGTCTCGCTGCTCTTTTACGCCTCGCTCGCGGCAGAGGCCATCCGCTTGTGGGCGCAAGAGCGCGGCTTCGAGCTGCCGGCGCAGCCAGCGGGCGAGGACTGCGCCGTGCGGTGGCTGTGCTTCGCTGCGCTGCTGCGCGAGGCCAACCCGCCGGCGAGGGCGGCGGCAGGCCAGTCTCACAGCGTCTTCATCGACGGCGAGGGGCGGCTCTCGTCGTGCGGCTTGGCTGCGAGCGGGCAGCCATGCCTCCTCGGCCACGGCGAGGGCGTGACGCAGCTCAACACGCCGACCCTCCTCCCCTCCCTGGGCGGCGAGCGCGCCGTGAGCGTGTCGGCGGGACGCAAACACAGCCTGGCCCTCGCCGCCGACGGCGCCGTCTGGAGCTGGGGCGATGGAGGCTTTGGCCGGTTGGGCCACGGCGACTGGCAGCACCAGTGGCAACCAAAGAAGGTCGAGGCCTTTGCTGGCCAGCGCGTCGTCGCTGTGTCGGCTGGAACGTACCACTGTCTCGCCATCACCGCCAACGGCTCTGTCTGGAGCTGGGGCTTTGGTGACTGTGGCCCGCTGGGCCACGGCAACGAGCAGAACCAGCTGCTGCCCAAGAAGATCGAGGCCTTTCCTGGCCACCGCGTCGTCGCTGTGTCGGCTGGAGCAGCCCACAGCCTCGCAATCACCGCCGATGGCGCTGTCTGGAGCTGGGGCTTTGGTGAGTGGGGCCAGCTGGGCCACGGCGACCAGCAGATCCAGCTGCTGCCCAAGAAGGTCGAGGCCTTTGCCGGCCACCGCGTCGTCGCTGTGTCAGCTGGAGGCGGCCACAGCGCTGCAGGCGGCAACAGCCTCGCACTCACCGCCGACGGCAGCGTCTGGAGCTGGGGCGAAGGAGAGGATGGCCAGCTGGGCCACGGCGACCGGCAGGACCAGCTGCTGCCGAAGAAGGTGGAGGCGTTGGCTGACCAGCGCATGGTCGCTGTGTCGGCTGGAACCGCGTACAGCCTCGCCATCACCACCGACGGCGCCGTCTGGAGCTGGGGCCAGGGAACCTTTGGCAAGCTGGGCCACGGCGACGAGCAGAACCAGCTACTGCCGAAGAAGGTCGAGACGCTGGAAGGGCGGCGCGTCGTCGCTGTGTCCGCGGGAATCGACCACAGCATCGCCATCACCGCTGACGGCGCTGTCTTCGCCTGGGGCCAGGGCGAACACGGCTGCCTAGGCCACGGAGAGGACCTGTCGAACCAGCTGCTGCCCAAGAAGGTCGAGGCGTGGGCGCCGGGGCTGTAGAGTGAAGGGTGGGGGCGGTGGCCCGCCCGCCGTCGTGAGTCGCCAGATTCGACGGTCGGCCGAGCCCTAGCTAGCTGAGCGGCCTGCCAGCGTTTGAGCTTCGGCGTTGAAGAAGAAAGAAAACTTTGAACTCGGCTCCGGCAGTCCGGAAGAAAAATGCGCTCCGGAACGAACCGCGGCGCCGCCACGGACCGCAGCAGCAGCACCACCTCGTCGTAAACAGCTCACGGGTTAACCCGTACGTCGTTAACCGCCACGCGTTCTCCGACCATGGTCTTCGACCTCTGGACTGACGACAAGGCTCCCAACAACGGAGCTCATGGCGATCCGTTCCTCGCAAGCCCCAAGCCTCGCACTCAGCAGGACCGCCCGCCAGCGCCGCCGTCGCTCGGCCGTCAAGGGTCTAGTGCGGGCCCGATGGTCAAGCTGCTCCTCGGGCGGACGGGCGCGGACTTCCTGCTGCTCCTGGAGGAGACGGACGGCGCGGCGCACTGGCAGACTCGCTCGTGGAGCGAGGGCGGCGTCCCCGCCGCCCTCGCAGCCAAGCTCGAGAAGATGCGCACCAAGAACCACCACGTCAACGAGGTCAGCTTCGGCGCGGCGGGCGAGTGGTTCGTGCACGGCGTTGATGCCGGCGGCACCTCCACCTTTTCGTGGTGGGACTCGGCGTTTGCGGCGTCGAGGCAGCTGCGCAAGTGGACAGCGTTGCCCGAGAGCAGGCTGCACGTGGCGTTTGGGGACGAGGGGCGCTGGCTCATCCTGCAAGGCCACAACGGCTTCTGCGGCGCCGAGCACGTCGCCGCCGGCTTGCAGAAGCGGATCCGGAAGCTGCACGACGCAAAGGGCACCATCGGCGTCGTGCGGCTGCTGCCCGGCGGCGCCATCTTCATAGGCTCGCGGACGCCGCGCGCCGGAAGCTTCCCTGAAGCGTCCCGGTCTTCCTCCTCCAGGCGCCTACTTCATTGCCGACTCGCAGGGGTCGCAGTGGGCCGGCCTCGGAGGCGAGGTCGCCGCCGAGCTTGCGCGCCGAGGCGACAAGGTCTGCAGCGCGCCAGGCGAGCCGAGCATCGCGGCTGGCGAAGTGCTCGATGTCGCCGTCGGCGCGGACGGGTCGTGGGTCGTGCTGCGCGAGCACTGGTTCCGAGCCAGCGCCAGCGTCGCCGCGCCGCTGCGCGAGCGGCTCGGCCGTTTCTACCTGGAGCAGCGCGCGCGGCGCGCCGCGGCGCACGCGTACGAGCGGGGGGTGAGGGCTTCCGAGATGCGGATGGCTGCTCATCTGGTAGTCGAAAGGAGTGCCCGAGAGACGGCATTCCACCGCCATCCGAGCCGCGCGCCGACGGTGCAGGCGAGGGAGGCGACGGCGACGGCGCTGCGCGAGGCGACGCGCGTGTCGCAGCAGATGCGCAAGAGTGGGGGCGGCGCCGTGGGCGGCGCAGCGGCGGGCGGCGCAGCGTCGGGCAATGAGGTGTCGGAGTGGCGGGCGTTGCTGGTGCGTCTCGTAGATGCGACTGTTCGGCCCCCCGTGCTCTCTACACGCCTCGTCGTGGTCGCAGGGCAGGCAGCGCACTGAGACACACCACTGAGACTGTGCGCACCCTCGCCTCCCTGTCTTCACACCACCTTCAAGCACTTGCTGAGGGGAGGGGCCGGGCTCATAGCGGCGAGTCGAGCTCCTGCCTCTGCCCCCCCCCCGTCATGTGATATTCCCCATGCTGCCAGGAGCGCCACATCCTCGAGCGCAGAGCCGAGAAGGAGCGGGAGCTGCAGCGCGGCACCATCCTGGGCTGGCTGAGGTACTATGGCATTGCGTGAGGAGAGTCTGCGAGAGAGCGAAGAGCCTAAGGGGCAAGGGGCGTGGCGTGCTGCCGAGGCAGGTGCCGTGTGGCAGTGCGAGACGCGTCAGGTGTGCACCCGGGGATCACAGCTCACACCCGAGTCTGGAGCCAGACTCATCTAGCCTAGCTCAGCCCCGGCGGCCCCCGCATACGCGCGCCGCGCCGACCTCTTGGCGCGGCTGTTCTCCTGTGCGTTGGCTCTCTCTCGACTCTCCGCGACCGCGTGTGTGACTGTGGGGTGTGCGGGGTTGTCGTTATTGTCGAGATTTCTCTCATGAGCACATATTTGTCGCGGCTACGCTCCCCACACAGCATGACGCACCGGCGACCCATCATACACACCCAAAAGTGCAGGGGAAAAGTGCGGCTCTGCGGGCAGTGCGCAAAAGGGAAAGCAGACTCAACCCGTTTGTGCGCCCAGAGCGCGAGCCCGTGATCCCAGAACCGCGTGCCGTGCTTGGCAGCGGCGGTGGACGCAGCGGGGCCCGCGCCAAGGGCGCGTCGGGCGGCTCACTTGGCCTTGATGTGGTACGCGTAGCGGGCGCCGGCGTCCGTGTCGGACAGCGGGAAAGCGGCGCCCTTCGAGCACGGCTTGTCCACCTTGCAGCCCTTCTGCACGGATTTTGGCACGTCGCTCGCGAGGCCCTGCTTCCTCGGGTAGGGCTTCCAGATCGGATTGGCGGCCAGCGCCGGCGAGGCGGCAGCAAAGGCGGTGGTGAAGGCGCCGGCGACGGCGGCGCGCCTCGTCGTGACGGCGTCGCCTGACCGAGAAGAAGGGCGAGGTGGAGCACGCGGCGACGGGGCGGGCGAGGGAGCCGGTCCGCATGAGCAAGCGGCGAAGGGAGGGGTGAGGGAGCGGCCGTGCCTTGCGGGAGAGTCAGCGCGGTGGAGGAGCAAGCGAGCAGGGAGAGCATGGAAGAGATGCACGCCTGCACGCGGGAACGGGAGGGCCGCTCGGGAGCGGCAACCACAGGGCCGAGGCAGCGGCGGCGGGCGGAGCGGGCGGGGAGGAGAGCAGGCGCGCCGACACCTCTCCAGAATTGCTGTGCCGAGGTTGAGGGGCACAAGAAAAACGAGTGGCGAGCCCCCGGTGGTTGTCTCCCATCCCTCCCTTGGGGTGTCTGCTTTCTTTCTTTCTTTTTTGTGTCTGTTTTCTTTCTGTGAGGTCACGAACTGGACTCAATCACTCAAAGAGTGTGCCCAAGTACTCTCCTGTCCTCTCTCCACTTATATCGTTTGCCCCGGCGCGAAGCTGAGAAGAGAACATAGTCTGAGGGTATCCTAAAAGTTCGGCCGATTTGGGTCAAAACGCTAAAAGCACGCCCGGGCGTAGATTTGGGGCAAAACGACAAAAGTGGGCCCGCCCGGGGCAAAATGGTAAAAGTCGCGCGCCGCAGGCGCGCGCGAAAATTTTGGACATTCTGCTCTCCGGCGGCGCCCGCAGCGCGGTCTCCAAATCCTCGCTCGCTATAGCGGCGTGCAGCCGGCGGCGCAGCCACGCCTTGTTGCCCGAGAGGGCCTCGCCACG
The DNA here is from genome assembly GCF_000372725.1 of Emiliania huxleyi CCMP1516. Taxonomy (NCBI): domain Eukaryota; phylum Haptophyta; order Isochrysidales; family Noelaerhabdaceae; genus Emiliania; species Emiliania huxleyi. Next base: position 127,277 of record NW_005200057.1, on the reverse strand, counting down.
CTCGCCCAGCTCCTCCTTGAGCTCCACCACCTTCATCGCCACCAGATCCTTTTACCTTTCGCATCGCCGCCGCCGCAAAGAGCCCCGGGCTCAGCGGCTCAGCGCCTCAGCCTCGTGCTCAGCAGCGCCCTTATCAATGTGTGACAAACTTGTAGCGCTGCATGTGTTTGGACACACACCGGCGGGCGCTTTCGAGGCGAGCGGCATTTTTCTAGGCATAGTGTGCAGGAACTACTTCTGCCGTTTGCGGCGTTTGCGGGACGGATAGCTAGTACTTACTGCACCCGGCGCGCAGCGCCGAAGAAAAACTTGAAAAATGCTAAAAGTTGGGCGCTCCGAGACGACCAAAGTGGTAAAAGTCGCACTCTCCCCTGACCCGATCTCAAAAGCGTAAAAGCACCCGAGGCTCCAGAAACCTAACCCTCAGACTATGGAAGAGAAGCTGTTTCTTGAAACATGAAAGAGCTGCGTCAAAAAGAAAAAGGTGCGCGATCACTAGAACGTCTCGCTCAGCCACTTGCGGAACCCCACCCACCTCGCCCTCGCCCGCTGGCCGAACCTCCACCTCGCGACGGCGCCGCCGCCTCCTCCGCCGGCGCGCGGCTCGGCGACGCACTGCTCCTCGGCAAACTCCAGCGCGGCGGCCACCTCCGCGCGCCCCTCAAAGAGCCTCACCTGCGGAGGCATGTCCGACGTGACAGCGGGACGTGTCGGCGGGCGCCGCCGAGCCAGAGGCGGAGAGGCGGGGCGGCGGGGCTCTGCGCCACCGGCGAGGAGGCGGAGCGGCGAGCGGCGAGGGCGGGCACGCGGGTCGCTCCGGCGGCGCGTGCGACCGGGTCGCGGTGCGAGGAGAGCTGCGTGGCGTGGCCGAGCCGGAAGCGGGCCGGCGAGCCTGTGAGGGGCGGAGGGCGCGAGTGGTGGAGGCGGTGAGCTTGGGGGCCGTGGCGAGGGGCGGCCGCTTGAGCGGACAAGGCAAGGGGCCCTCTGGCGGCCGAGGCTGCGGAGGAGGCGCCTCCGAGGCGGGCGGCGAGGGCGCGGTAGAGGAGGGGCGGCGCCGACTCGTTGGAGAGGGAGAGGAGGCACCCGCACGGGAACTGCTCGCACCTGCCCGCGCGCGCGCGAGCTTGTGGGAGGAGAGACACGATCTCTCTCGAGGGTGCCTCGTAGAGGCCTCCTCACAAGTGGTCTCGGAGGCGACTCTCGACCCACAGAGGCGGGCACGGGTCTCGGCAATGTCTGGCGAGTGTCTCACCCGTCCCAAAAGGCGGGCAGCTGCGAGGCGCGCGAGAGGCGCACCGAATGCACCGGCTCCTCGCGCACCTGCGCCGAGGAGGAGGGGGGCGTGACGGCGAGGCGGCGGCACCGGGAGCAGCGCTGGCCCGCGGACTACCGCCCCTCCTACCGCCCCTCCCACCCTCTCCTCCCACCCTCCTCCTGCCCCCCCCCCTCCCCCCGCCGCCGCGCGCACCGGAGCCAACGCCCACGCGGACAGGCGGCGCAGCGACGGCTCCGAGGCGCAAAACTCGTCTCCCTTTGGCCACCGCTCGGCGGCGGCAGAGTCGCACTGCGGCCCGGCGCAGAAGCGGCGCAGCGTCGGCGAGCGCTGCACGCCCAGCTCGTCCGCCAGGCTTGGGTGCGCCTCGGCGTCGACTGCGGCGAGGGTGACGAGGCCGGCCAGCTCCTCCGCCAGCTGCTCGATTAGCGGCACCTGCTCCAGAGCAGCAAGTGTGAAGACAGCTCCCCCGCACATGCGGGCCGCCCCTGCTGGCCTCGTCCCGATCTCGGCTGGAGCTCGGCTAGCAGCCGTCAGATCTCGGCCGGCTCTCAGCTAGCTCTCGCCAAACCCTCGGCGTGCGGGCAGCTGCGCGCGTACACGAAGAGGACGACCACGCCGAGCCCGCCCACCAGCCCTCCCTCGCCCCTCGCCTCCCGCCCTCCCCGCCCTCCCCGCCCTCCCGGCCCTCCGCCGCCCTCCCTCAGCCGGTCCCTCAGGCCCGCCGCCCCGGCCGCGTCCAGCTGCACCTACAGGAAGGTTCCACGAAGCTTCAGAGAAGGGCCTTGCAAGGAGCCGCCCCGCCCCCGCCTCGCCAGCGGACTGTACGACGAGAAGAGGTTCCCGCTCCCGCCACGCGCACCACCGCCGCCATGACCGCCACGACCAGACCGTAGCGACGACTGAGCAAACGCGCATCTCCCCGCGCCTCCGCCGCCCCGCCCTCGGCGCTTGCCGCCGCCGCCGCCGTCGCCGCCGCCGCCGCCGTAGTCGCCGCCCGCATACGACCCGCCGTAGCCTCCGCCACCAGACCCGCCACCAAACCCTCCGCCAAACCCTCCGCCACCAAACCCGCCGCCATACCCTCCATGCCCGCCATGACCGTACCCGCCTCCATGGCCGCCGCCGAAGAATGCGCCGCCTCCGCCGCTCTGGACGACCACCGGCTCGCCAAACTCGTTCAGCACCACCCGCTCGTACCCTTGCCCGTGCCCAGGCCCATACCCGAAACCTTGCCCAAACGCGGCGGCAAACAGCTCATGCGGGTCGCTGAAGCCAAACCCAGCAAAGGGGTGGCCGTGCGCGCCGCCGCCGCCGTAGCCGCCGTTGGCGCCGCCAAACCCGCCGCCGAACCCGCCGCCGAACCCGCCGCCACCTCCGTCGCCGCCGAAACCGCCGCCACCGCCGCTGCCGCCTCCGCCGCCGCCGCCGCCGCCGCCGCCGCCACCGCTGGCGTCGTTGCGGCTACTCATCCACCGCTCGAGGCCCTCCTCTCCGACGGCGTCGTAGACGTCGCGCATCTCCTTGCTCGAAAGCACCTCGTACGCGCGGCCGGCTCGCACGAATTTCGCTTTCGCCTCCGCCTTCTCCTCGTCAGAGCCGGTCGCCTTGTCAGGGTGGTTCTTCAGCGCCAGCGCCCGGTACGCCTTCTTTAGCCCCTTGTCGTCGACGTCGTGCGAGACACCGAGGAGAGAGTAGAAGTCGTCGCCGGCGCTGGAGCAGCAGGAGAGATGGAGGCAGCAGCAGCAGACGAGGAAAGCGTGGCGCGCCTCCATCGCCGGGCTTTTTCTTTTTCTCCCGCGGCCTGCCTTCAAGCAAAACAGCGGCGTTTTGCAAGCTGTCGAATGCTGGTGGCGCTGAATCCCAAAAAGAATTCCGTGCCCGACGGCACAGAGCGCGCCATCGCAAGCCATGCAAGCCTCCGATCCGCTGCTGCGTGACACCAGCCGTCGTAGAGCCGGCCATGCGAGCCTCCGACGGCAGCTGCCGCGGCCGCAGAGCCTCGCCAGTGCTCTCGACTTTCTCGGCCGCCGCAAGCTCGCGCGGCAGCTCTCGCTGGGCTCGCTGCGCGAGCGGGTGGTGCAGGGCGTGCAGCGGCGATACCTCGCGCACGAGCTGCTGCTGCTCGCCTTTTACCAGCGCCGCTCGCCGGCGGTGTGGATCGACCCACTCGCGCGCTGGCGCAGCTTGTGGCGCACGTTTGGCACGGCGATGCTGCTCCTGAATGCGCTGCTCTTCACGTCGGCGGCGTGGGTGCACTGGCGCTGCGAGGCGACCGCCGCGCCGCACCCACCACAACTCACCGCCGCTACCCTGCACCTCACCTGCCCACCGGTTCTATTCGGCTTCACCATGCACGGAGAACTCTTCGGGCAAGTCGCCTCGGTTGAGCTTTTAAATTTAGAGCGGTCAACCACATGCTCTCTTCGCCTGCCAGGTGGATCCGCTTTGCGACGTCTCGCGCCGCCCCTGCCCGCACTACACGGGCATCGTCCCCGCGAGGCAGGTCCTCCCCACACTGCAGCAGTGCCTCGCGGGAACCCTCCCGGAGCGTGGCCACGGCTGCCGGCGAGAGCTCGGCGCTCTGGTGTCCGGCATGGCGGTGCAGTCCTTCTCGCTGGCCGAGCTAATTAACACGAATTAGCACAAATTAACACGAATTAACACGAATTACATAGGTGCAGTCCTTCTCGCTCGCCGAGCTCGCACTCGGCCTGCAGACCGCCGCCTACTACCGGCTCGGCTCGCACCCCTCCCCCGCGGCGGCGCGACGGCTGAGGCGCGGCGCGTGCGGAAGGACGCTGCGGGAACCTTCTCGGAACCTTCTCGGAACCTTCTCGGGACTCTGCCGCAGGTACGGCACGTCGGAGGGGAGGCTCGCATGGGCGCTCGTGGCGCTCGACGTCGCTCTGGCGGTGCCGAAGACCCTCTCCGACCCTTCTCCTCCTCCTTGAGCCCGCTCGGACCCGTCTTCGAGCCTGCCTGCAGGTGCCGTGGACCCTCGCCGTCGACTTGCTCCTCCTCCTCCCGTGGCGCTCGCAGCTGCAGCCGGCCGCGGAGGCCGAGGCGAGGGGCGGAGACGTCCCGGGCGCGGGGCCAGTGCCCAGCTGGCAGCGGCCGCTGCAGCGCTGGCTTCGCGGGCAGACATGGTGGCGCGCAATCACTGGCTACCGGCGGCTCGCCGCGCTGCCGCCCGCACCCTACCCGCTGCAGTGGGCGCTCGACCGCGTCGTCATCCCAGCGTGGCTGGGCGAGGGGCGCGAGGCGACGCGTCGGCTCATCCGGGCCCTCCCTTCCATCGGCGACGCCATCCTCGAGGGCGCGATGCTGCAGGCCGCCGCCTCGCGCCTCGCCCCGAGAGAGCGGACCCTCAGCCTCTCACCTCTCCCCTCTCACCCCTCGCCTCTCGCAGGCGTTCCTCGCCTCCTTCTTCGCCTCCGCAAAGGTGCTCGTCCTGCTCGCGTCGACGCTCAAGGCGGCTCGCGTCCGCCGCCGGCTCGTCGAGCGTCGGAGGACTCGCGCCGCGCGGCTGATCGTGACGGCGATGCGCCGCCGCCTCGCCCAGGCTCGTGTCTCGCAGCTGCAGCGCAAGCACGCCCTCGCCCTCGCCGTCGCGAGGCGGCACCGCGTTCGACTCGGACCTTTCCCAGAACCCTCCACGGCCCGCCCTAACCCCTTCCCCCTTCCCGCAGGCACCGCGGCGGACTCGACGGCGCACTCCCGCCACAATCCGGCGGCGGCGACGGCGGCTCGGGCGCGCGCATCCGCGCATCGCTGCTGCCTTCGATGAGCGTGCCCTCCGACCTGCGCAACTCGGACCTGCTGAGCTCGCTGCTGCCTGCCGGGGCAGAGGCGGACGCGTGGCACCCCTCCTCCGGCCGCGTGCGGGCCCGGGGGCGGGCGCGCGGCTTGGGTGGGGCGGGCCCCGGCTCGTGGTCGATAGACAGCTGCGCGAGCGCGGTGAGCGCGGTGAGCAGCACCCTGTCGGAGGAGGCGGAGGACGAGCTCCACGTCGCCATCGGGGCTGTGACCCCGGGGCGGAGGGGATGCGGGGCGGCACTCGGAATCGAGGCGAACCAGCTACGATAGCGGATCGATTACAAGAGCAGCATGAGTCGGCTGTATTCCTAATCACACTCTAAAATAGTTATACTGCGTTTCACGGGGATCGGGGTTTCTGGGCGGCTAGTTTCAACTTTTCTCTCTCGCCGATACGCGTGCTCGAAACCACAGAGCACGGTCTGCCGCGCCGAACGCACACACACGCACCGACACGCCGTGTGTATGTCTCACACCTGTGTCGAGTGTCCTCTCTCTGGGTCCATAGACAATAGACTGTGACGCATTATTTTGCGTCACGCCTATACATTGTCCGAAACTGTGTGGCGCTGGCCACGACCCCCTAGGCCGTGCCCAGCCGACAGCCGCGGCAGCCCCAGTCTGCCCAGACCCTGCACCCACCCCGCACGACCGAGCGCGATCAAGCCCGCGCCTGCTGCCACTCCCGGACCATCCGGCGCAGCGTGTGGTTGGGGGCGAGGAAGGTGTGCACGAGCGCCTCGCCCGTCATCGGGCTCGTCGACTTGGTCGCGAGCCAGCGCTCGATCGCCGACCGCTCGTACGAATGCCCGTCCGCCGCCATCACCGGGTCGCTCATGAGCTCGGTCGTGATTGGGCAGATGAAGTCGGCCGGCGGCTCCTCCTCCCTCGGAGCCGGCGCCTCTGCGGCCGAGGACGGCCCTTGCGCCTCCGCCGCCCGCCTCCCCTCCTCCAGCCTCGCGCTCTCCTCAAGCGCCGCCGCCAGCTCCGCCTCCTCCGCCGCCGCCTTGGGCTCTTGCGACGGCCCAGCAGCGCCGCCACCCCGGCCGCCCTTCTTCTTGCCCTTCTTCTTGCCCTTCTTGCTCTCCTTGGCGCGCTTCTCCGCCACCTCCTCCGCCAGCAGCTCCTCAGCGTGCCGCGCCGCATCTGCCTCCCGCGCCGCCGCAATCTCCTCAGCCGCCCTCTCGGCCTCCACCCTCTCGGCCGCCGCCCTCTCGGCCACTGCCCTCTCCACCCTCGCCTCAATCTCCGCTCTCTTCGCCTCCCTCGCCGCCGCCTCAAGGACGCACACGCACTCGGCGTGGCCCTTCACCTTGGCGAACTGCAGCGCCGTCTCGCCACTGGCAGTGCGCGCCGCTGTGTCAGCGCCCGCCCGCAGCAGGCAGAGCACGACCTCGAGGTGTCCCTCCTGGCACGCAACGTGCAGCGGCGTGAAGCCGCGGCCTGTGGCTTGATTAACCGCCGCGCGAGCCTCGACAAGCAGCCTGGCGATCTCGAGGTGGCCCTTCCAGCACGCGATGTACAGCGGCGTGGCGCCGTTGTCCTTGGCTTGGTTGATCGCAGCGCCGGCGCCGAGGAGCAGCCGGACGATGTCGACGTGGCCCTCTTGGCACGCCATGAACAGCGGCGTGGCGCCGGTGTCACAGGCTTGGTTGACCGCCGCGTTGGCGCCGAGGAGCAGCTGGACGCACTCGAGGTGGCCTTTCTCGCACGCGATGAACAGCGGCGTGACGCCGTCACCCTTGGCTTGGTTGACCGCCGCGCTGGCCTCGAGGAGCAGCCGGGCACACTCGAGGCGGCCGTTCCAGCACGCGATGGACAGCGGCGTCCAGCCGCCCCCCTCGGCCTGGTCGACCGCCGCGCCGGCCTCGAGAAGCAGCCGGGCGATCTCGAGGTGGCCCTTGTAACACGCGACGTACAGCGGCGTGGCGCCGTCGTCCTTGGCTTGGTTGACCGCCGCGCCGGCCTCGAGGAGTAGCCGGACGCACTCGAGGCGGCCCTCCTCGCACGCGATGTACAGCGGCGTGGCGCCGTCGTCACGAGCTTGGTTGACCGCCGCGCTGGCCTCGAGAAGCAGCCGGCCGATCTCGAGGTTGCCCTCTTGGCACGCGACGTACAGCGGCGTGGTGCCGTCAGTGTCTGCTTGGTTCACCGTAGCGCCCGCAGCGATCATCAGACGGACGCAGTCGATCTGGCCAGCCAGACTCGCAGCGCTCAGCGGCGTGGTGCCGTCATCCTTGGCCTGGTCGACCACCGCGCCGACCTCGAGGAGCAGCTGGACGCACTCGAGGTGGCCCTTCTCGCACGCGATGAACAGCGGCGTGGCGCCGTCGTCCTTGGCTTGGTTGATCGCCGCGCCGGCGCCGAGGAGCAGCCGGCCGATGTCGCCGTGGCCCTCTTGGCACGCCATGAACAGCGGCGTGGCGCCGTCGTCACAAGCTTGGTTGACCGCCGCGCCGGCCTCGATAAGCAGCCTGGCGATCTCGAGGTGGCCCGTGTAACACGCGTCGTACAGCGGCATGAAGCCGTCCTCCTCGGCCTGGTCGACCGCCGCGCTGGCGCCCAGGAGCAGCTGGACGCACTCGAGGTGGCCCTGGTAGCACGCGATGTACAGCGGCGTGGTGCCGTCGTTGTTGGCTTGTTCGACCGCCGCGCGAGCCTCGACAAGCAGCCTGGCGATCTCGAGGTGGCCCTTGTAACACGCGACGTACAGCGGCGTGGCACCGTCGTCCTTGGCTTGGTTGATCGCCGCGCCGGCCGCGAGGAGCAGCCGCACGCACTCGAGGTAGCCGTGCCAGCACGCGATGGACAGCGGCGTCCAGCCGTCCCCCTTGGCCTGGTCGACCGCCGCGCGAGCATTGACAAGCAGCCTGGCGATCTCGAGGTGGTCATTCTGGCACGCCATATACAGCGGCGTGGCGCCGTCGTCCTTGGCTTGGTCGACCGCCGCGCCGGCCTCGAGGAGCAGCTGGACGCACTCGAGGCGGCCATTCCAGCACGCAATGGACAGCGGCGTGGCACCGCCGTTCATGGCTTGGCTGATCACCGCGCCAGCCTTGAGAAGCAGCCGCACGCACTCGAGGTGGCCCTCTTGGCACGCAATGACCAGTGCGGTGGAGCCACTGCCCGTTGTCGCCCCCACGCTCGCGCCGCTCTCGATCAGCAGCTGCACGGCGTCGGCCTGCCCGGTTGAAGCGGCGCAAGTCAGCAGCGTGAACTGGTTCTCGGTCTCGAGCCGTGCGTCGAGCTGGGCCGTGAGCGCCGCGCCGCGCGTCCGCCCGGCGAGGAGGACGCGCAGCGAGGCCAGGGTGAATGAGGCGCTCATCCATGCATGGCCCGGCAGAAAAGAAGAAAACGCGGTGTTTTTCTTTCTCTGCGGGCGAGAGGCGCATCGAACGCAGCACGGCGGCCCCGCTAGCACACTCAACACACCAGACTGCGGACCAGAGGAGACGTAGCAAGTCGCGGAAGCGCGGCGAGTTTATTGGTTTATTGGATAATAAGTGAAACTGAGAGGATTCCAGAAGCCTCCGGAGCGATCTGCCCCCTGTGCCTCTGCCTGTGCCCCCGTCTCCGTCTCGCGCCTCCGCGTCAGAGGCCGACCGCTTGAGCAGGCTCCGCCTCCTCGGCGTCGCCGCCCTGCTTGTGGCCGGGGCGCGGTCGCCGCTCTCCCGTCTTTGGGTCCTCGACGGTCGGCTCACCGATGGTGCGTGGCAGCTTCCACACCAGGGCATGGACGGCGAAGCCGACGGCGCAGCCTCCAAAGCAGGTGCAGTGTCCAATAACGTTCATGCCGAGCAGCAGGCTGTACGGCCCCGTACCCATCGCGAGCCTGTCGATGAGCGACTCGCGCAACGCCTCGTAGCGGTACTCGCTCGCTGCGGCGCCGTCCTCGTCGGTGAAGTAGCGCTTGGCGGTCGCGACAGAGTACAAAGCGCCAAAGACGATGCCTGGCACGAAGGAGAAGAGGAAAGCGAGCGGCGCCTGCGGGGTGGCTCAAAGACGGCTCGGGGCCACCTCTCCTCACGACGTCAGTGGCGCGACGGAGAGGAGAAGGGCGGGCGGCGCCTGCCGCCAGCCGGATACGGAGCCGTCCGGCGCTCCAAAGCGCCAGGCGAGCAGCAGCAGCACGGGCGGCCCCAGCCCCATCACCATCGTGCCGGAGACGGTGGTGGCCGATAGGGCCTCGGTGTCGGCAAGCAAGTTGAGTGCGCCTATTCACACCCTCCAGCCGTGAAGAGGCTCCGTGCCACAGAGTGGCTGTCGGCGGGCAGGCGGAGGTCACCGGCAAGGGCGAGGGAGAGGATCGAGGCGCGACCCAGGGCAATGTGCGCCGACGTGACCGATGCGTCGGCGGGCGCGAGCGGGCCTCGCTTACCGGCGGGGCGCGCGTCTTTTTCGAGGCGGAGCCAGCCAAACAGCTCGAGGGCACACAGCTTGGCGCACGAGGTGAAGGTCGAGTCGAGGGTAGAGAGCGACGAGGTCATCATAACGAGGTTAATGAAGGTGAACGCCGCCGAGGAGAGGGAGCGCGCCACGTCGACCGGCGCCCCGTTCTTGACGGCGCCTGCAACGTAGCAACCGTAGATGCCAACGGCAGAGAAGAGGATGATGAAGGTGGCCGCGATGGCGCCGCCGACGAAAAAGGCGGCGAGCATCGTGCGCGGGCGCGAGAGGAAGGCGCGATCGGTGAGGACTGGGTCGTGAAAGGGGTATGAGGTGAGGCCCTGGATCAGCGCGGCGCCGAGCAGCGTCCCGCCGCCGTCGAGCCAGCCGCCGGGCGGACTGAAGCTCCACACCTCGCCCAGACCGCCCGGCATGTCGTCCCCGATCAGGCCAAGGATCGAGAAGAGCATCGTCACGCCGAGGAGGGCCTGCAGCTGGTCCGAGACGAGCGAGGCGCGCATGCCGCCCATCACGACGTACGTTGCGGGCACGGCAGTCGACAGCGCCACCGCGATCCACCAGTTGGTGGAGTGCACCTCTCCATAGAAGCTCGCCACCACGGACGCGTTGGACCAGACCTCGTTCCAAAGCCGGAAGAGCAGCGCGAGCGAGAAGCACCCACTCGCCCACGGGCCGTAGCAGCGCTCGACCGCCCTCGGGAGCGAGGTGAACCCGTGCCTCGTCCGAAGCACGTACCCGACCGCGGCCGCCGACGCAAAGGACGTGTACCAGCCCGCGTAGCCGACGCCGCCCAGCACGCCAAAGTAGCCACCCAGCACCGCGGCGTTCTGGATTGACTTTGCAAAGATCCACGTGATAAAGGCGGACGGCATCAGCGTCCAGAACCCAACCTCACCGCGCGCCAGCGGCTCGACCAGCGCCTCGTCCCTCCGTGGCGCCGCGCTGCCGAGAAAGATATAGCGCAGCTGCGTCCAGACGGAGTCGCCGCGGCCGAGGAAGAAGGCGGTGGCGGTGTCTGACATTTGCGCCGTCAATATGAGCAGACCGCTGTACACATAGAGGACGTACCAGTTGGTCGCAGCCTGGGTGCTCTCATGCTCACCGGTCGCAATCATCAGGCTGCCGAAGACGAGGCAAGCAAAGACGAGCGCGCGCCACCGCAGCTCTGTCGTGGAGGATATGCGGGAGGCGCAGGCGCTGAGCCTGCCGCAGCCATGTGCCATAGGTCTATGCATATGCCGCCGGCAATTCTCACCGTCGACAGCTAAAACCTATGTCCAGTTAGCACGCGCTCGCGGGCTAATATCCGGCGCGGACAAGTAGCGCGAGTCCCACACACGCCCCTCCAGCCAACGCGTGGCTCTGAAGTCGCTCAAAGTCGGCGACCGCGCTGACTTTTTCTTATTTGGGCATTAGACTCATCGCGACTCGACTTTCTTCCTTTCTAACACAGGGCCCATCCGCAGCTCGCTTTTCTTCTTCATCGACGGCGGAAAACGCCCGCCGTCGCCCGTCGCGCACTGCGCCCTCGCCCCGCTTTGTTATGCGGCCACTCCTGCCCTGGCTGGCTGCCGTGCTAATGATGCAGGCGTGCTGCGGCATCGTCCACGATCACGACTTTGCAAGCCTGCAGGATGCGGTCGGCCGCCACCCGCGCATCATGCTTGTGCTTCACGACGGCGAGTGCCAGCCGACACACGAGCTCACCCCGTGGCTGTACGCCATGTCGGAGCGGCTGCCGGACCTGCACATGGCGCGCGTGAACCTATCCAACACGACGGGCAGCCCATCTGTCGCACAGCTGCTCAACGTGGATGTGGAGAGAGGCAGCCCTCAGGTCAAGGCGCTGGTGCGAGAGGCGCCGCCGGGCAGCAGGGTGGTGGACTACGTGGGCCCACTGTCCTTCAACCCCCTCCTGAAATGGGCCACAGCAGTGCTGCACGGCACGGACAACGAGCACGCCACCCCAGGCTACGAGCCACCCGTCGACGAGGGGAAGATTGCGCGGGAGCGGGAGCGGCGCGAGAAGGCCAACCGCATGAGCACGCTGCCAAAGGGGGTGCGACAGATGGCAGAGACGATGATCAAGGAGACGCGGCTGAAGCAGGTGCTCGATCGAGCTGGCAAGCTGGATGACTACGAGGCGGACGTGGCGGTCGCCTTCAAGAAGTTGGTTGCGGAGAACAGCATCGAGGCGGGCGCGGATTCGTTCAAGACGCAGGAGGCGAACCGGATAGCGAGGGACATTGTGCGCGAGCGGCTGCTCAAAACGGCGCCAGAATACATCCGAGAGCGCGTCAACGCCGATGTCAACCTCGGCGATGGCAACGCGCGGGCGGGCCTCGCCCCCGCCAACCCGTTTGCCGGGTCGGTTCTGGGCAGGGGGAAGGACGAGCTGTGATCGGGCGAGGCACAGTCACCTTCAGGGCTAGCGTGTCGCGTGGCCGTTCCCAACCGAGGTTGCCTGTGCCGGGGGCGGTCGAGTGCACGGTGCTAAGCGCCTCGCCGTCCTCGTGTTGGGACATGGGATCCAGTCGCTCTTTCCGTCGTATACGCGTTAGGCGCGTGGGCTGCAACTCCGGTGGCGGTGCCAGTGTCCAGCCCCATGGCCGCCCAGTGTGTGAGACTGTGTAAGAGCGATAGCTCCACAAAGACCGCATAGGACCTGCTCCTTTTTACCCATCTCCTGGGCGCCGGCTTGGGTTGTAAATTTTTTTTGAGAGGAGAGCGACGAGACGAAGGATGAAGCGACAGGAGAGGCTAGCCAGAGGCGAGAACGAGAGTGGGACGACCGCGAGGTGGCATGAAGGTTGCAGCGAATCGGCGAGGGACTGCGAAGAGGGCGCAGGTGGGGGACGGGAGTTCCGTCGGGTTCCCCTGCACGAGCGCGACAAAACGCGAGAGTACCCCGGAGAGGCGATGAACGCGCCGTGGCCCGTGCGGGGCGCCACCCAAAAGTAAGCCCTCACAAAATAGCCTCCGCGCGGCGCCTGCCGAGGTGGCGCTCCATTCGGTGCGCGAAAAAAGAAAGAAAGAAAACAGATAATGGTGGGATGGGAGGACGGCACGCCGCCACCAGAGGGATTCGGTGCGCGAGCCCGCCCGCGCGGCGAATTCTTTTGGGCTGCGCTGCTCCAAGCGCCGCGCTCGCCCATGCTAGCGCGCGGCGCCAAAAGCCTCAGGGCCTCGTCGCTGCGGCCGGCGGGGCTTCGGTTGGCGTCGGGCGTCCCGGCCCGCACGCCCGAGCAGACCGAGCACCTCGAGAAGCTCGCCGAGGAGCACAACGGCTTCCTGTTCGGCGAAGTGGTGCGCGCTGCACGCGCCTCGCCTGATATGCCCTGAACGCGCCTCGTTCGTGGCCATCCCCCCGGGGCGGCGCTGCGTTTGCAGCGGCTAACCGCTCCGCGCCCCTCGCCCTTGTCCCACAGCCACCACCTCCCGGCGAGAAGAGGAAGAAGGAGGACTGGGAGTACTACTACCCGCCCCTGATGACGTCTGCGCTGGCCCTGTTCCTCTTCACGTGGCTCAACCAGCCGCTCTCTAGCGTCGAGGACGAGGCCATGGAGGAGGCCAAGCGTCGCATGGGCTTCGAGCCGGATGTGCATTTCAAGCAGTAGATTGTCGTGATCTCTCAGGGGCCGCCTAGGAGCGACCCCTTTGTGCTAGGAGCTTGTTTATCACCACACCTGACAGAGTTTCTCAGCGCGATCCGAGATCCGAAAGCGGCTGGACCGCTGTGCAGCCCCATCCACACGATACACAGGGCGGCCAGGCCGCTCCCACGTCCCACCTCGCACCTGAGACCTGTCACCTGTCACTTGACCTCTCGAGATAGTGAGATACGGAAACGGGAAAGCCGTTATCTCAACAGGTTATTTTTTCACACACAAATGCATTCGCACAACATAATCATGACGCAGGCGCGGCATCACCGCTGCTCGCCGAGCACGCCGCCCCGCTGCCCCGCTCGCCCCCTCGGCTCGCCGCCGCCGAGTTGGCGCAGTGGAGGATGAGAGCGCCGACCGCGTTCCAAGCGAGCACCGCCACCACAAAGACGTACGTGCCGGGCAGGATCCGCACGCGGATGCCGGCGCACCCCTCCGCCTCGTCGTCGGCGGTGTAGGAGGCGAAGACGTCGCGGTAGCGGCGCGCGGCGGCGTCGATCGCGTCGCACTCGTGCCCGATGATGAAGTGGGCGAAGCGGTCGAGCTCGAGCGAGGAGGCGACGATGGTGAGCACAAACACGTCGGGCGCTGACCACGCGTGCACCACCTGGGGCAGGGGGCGAGGGGGGAGGGCGAGGGGATATGTGGATATGGGGGCGAGGGGGAGGGGGGGGGGAGGCGGGAGGCAGGCCGGGGAGGCAGGGCGGGGGGCGGGGGGAGGGAGGAGCGGTGTGTGCGCGGCGATCACGGGGCAGGTCGCGAGCACCTCCGTCGCGACGAGGAGGCGCCGCTGCGTCCGCGGCTGCAGCGGCGCCGCCCAGAGCAGGGCGAGGCAGAGGAGGAAGAGGAGGGGGAGCGCGAGGAGGAAGAGGAGGAAGAGGAGCTGGATGAGCCGCATCGGGCCGACGCCCGCGATCGGGGAGGCGGTGGGCAGCCGCTCCGCCATCGACAGCACCGACCAGTCGTGCTTGGCCTGCGGTGCGGCGGCGGGAGGGGGCTCGGGGCCGCGCGGGAGAGGGGGGGTGGGTTAGGGGGCTCGCCGTGGCGGCGGCGCACCGTCTCAGGCGGCAGCAGCTTGCTGGCGAGCCCGACCACCTCGAGGGAGAAGGAGCTCTCGTAGCAGGCGAAGAGGAGGAGGAGCGCGCAGGCGGGCAGCGAGAGCAGCAGCAGCAGCTTCGCCGCCGCCGGCAGCTCGACGTCGCGACGGCCGAGCAGCCGCCCGAAGCGGCGGTGGCAGAGCGCCTCGGCCGAAGGCGGCTTGGCGGGCTCGGGCCGGGGCGAGCCCGGCGGCGCGGGCGCGGAGGGCGCCGCCTCCGCGCCGCCGGTGTCTGCGGCGCGGCTGTGGAGGGCCGAGTCGGCGGCGGCGGGCGGCTCGCCGGCCGGCTGGGCCGGCTGAGTCGGCAGGGCCGGCTCGGAGTCTGGCTCGGAGGCGGCAGGCAGCGGCAGCGAGGGAGGCAGCACGAGCGGCGCAGTGGAGCTGGCGAGACGGGATGCGCTGCCCGGCGAGAGGGGCTGACCCTGCCGCGTGGGGTCAGCTGCGGCAGCGCGGGCGGCGCGCTGCATGAGCAGGAGGAGGTGCGAGATGAGGAGGGAGGTGCAGACGCCCGCAGTGAAGAGGTAGACGCCCGGGCCAGGCACGACCTGCAACAGGGCGGGCTCGCCTCGGGTCAAACCGGGGCCCATCTCGACTTCGTCCTTCGGGTGAGCCTCGGGTGAGCCTCGGTGCGCGAGCCTGCGAGAGGGCGGCCACGAGGCGCGGCGCCGCCGGGCTGGTCGAGGGCAAGTCGAACGGGATGTGGAAGGCGACGGTGAAGACGACAAGCATCATCGTGTCGAGGTACGACCACTTGCCGAGCGCGTCGACGGCGCGGAGGAGCCGCTCGCGCCAGAGGGGCGAGAGGTGCGTCGCTGGCGCCGCCCAGCAGAGCGCCATCAGGCTGAGCTTGATGTAGGGCCACACGCCGGACAGGAAGGCGATGAGTGTGGAGAGGAGGTACGCCTGGGCTCCGCAGGGGGGCGTGAAGCGCCGTGTATCACACGCCGCGAGGCCGGGGGAGGAGGGGTGGGGAAAGTCTCAGGCAATCTCGGGTAATCTCCGGCAATCTGGGGTCATCTCCGGCAATCTCGGTTCATCACAGGGGGCACGCCTGCGCGCGCCACATGTCGGTCACCGTGTCGACGAGTGCGAACTTCTTGATGGTGGGGAGCTCAATCGAGTCCCCCGCCACGGCCACACTCAGCCTCACGGTCGCGCCGGGCAGCACGTTCCCAGCGACGAACAGCGCGACGTTGGTGCAGATCAGCAGCGGCAGCCCGTACCTCGCGAGCCGCACCTCGCGGTATCGCGAGGCGAGCGAGTCCGCCTCGTACTCCCACGCCCGCGCCGGCGGCGCCTCCTCCGCGGGCGCCAGAGCCGCGGCGCGAGGGCCGAGTGCCGTCAGAGCGAGGGGCGAGGCCTCGAGCAGTCTGGCGCGCAGCGGCTCCAGCCAGCGGCGGCGGCGCACGCAGCCGCTCACGCCGGCGCCGCAGAGCAGCAGGAGGAGGAGGGCGGTGCCCGTCACCAGCAGCAGACCGCCCGCCTCGGCGAGCTGCGCGGGCGGCGGCGGCGGCGGCGGCGGAGGCGGAAGCGGCTCCCCCTTGCAGCCGCGGTGCGCCGCCGCGACGGCCGCGTGCAGCGCGTCGTTTGCGAGGCGCCCGAGCGGCAGAGTGACCGACGGGGCGAAGGCGCGGCCGGCGAGGACGGCGGCGCGGCTCTGGCCCCGCGGCGTCACCTCGAGCTCGAGGCCGTCCGAGCCCTGCGCGCGCAGCGACGTGTCGTTTGCGGCGAGGTCGAGGCCGACGACGTCGCAGAGGAGGCAGCTTCCCAGCGAGGCGACCAGCTCGCCGAAGGTGGTGGCGAGGAAGGAGCCGCTGTCGAGCACCAGCCGCGTGCCCAGCTTGAGCACCGCGGCCCGCACCCGGACGAGCACCTCGTACTCGTGCGCCTGCTCACACCCACGCCCCCTGTGAAGCCACTGCGATGGGGGAGTCCCCGAGCCCTCTGTGCTCGTGCGCGCCGCCGCCCGGCCGAAGCGGACCGCCGCGCCGAGACGCAGCTGCAGCGAGCCGTTGCGGCCGCCGCCGCTGCCGTTGCCGCCGAGGCCGACGCGGTGGTGGAGGAGGTGGCCGTCGGCGGAGTCGGGCCTCAGCACGTCCAAATCGAAGAGGGAGTCGAGCCCGCGCACATGGAGCCCGTCGAGGCGGACGGAGATTCGGCCGAGCAACTCGTCCGTCAGAAGGACGTCGAGCAGCCGCGCCATCCGCAGCTCGCCCGACGGCAGGACGCGCCGCACGAACCGGTCGACGCCGGCCGCGCCGTACGCGTCCACCGTTGCGCGCGCGCGCGCGAAGGGTGCCGCGGGCCCGCTGGTGTTGCGGAAGTCGACGATAGAGGGGCGCGACGGCACGCGAGGCGGGCAGCTCGGCGCCT